>NW_009615630.1:70695-92116 GCF_000690535.1 Cariama cristata
AAGAAGCAGCAGCGTTAAGGTTAAAGGAGGAAAGAGCAACTCTACACATATACACACACACATCCCAGGCCCCCAAACAAACCAAACATGAAGAAAGATGAATGTTGAGTCCTCTTTATCTTTTCTTAAATTGCTTGTCTATTGTGGTGAATATACTATACACGTTTCACTTAAGTGATCTCTGAAACAGCATCCCCATGCCTCCAGTACACAAAATTGATTTCTGTTCTACTTCATTTAAACTTAAGTATAGAGATTGAGTTTTAAATGGTGTCCCAAAGTATTTTTTTTGAGAAGCACTATTGATGCGGGCTTTTAGGGTGACGCAAGTTCTTCTGCTCTTAGGCAGATAAACTTTGAATGTAATTGATGTAGGAAAAGCATCTCACCCTTCCTATAGTTAGGAAGGTTGAATTTTGGCAATGCTTTTGGATGACAGAATCAATAACTTCTAGAATGAAAATGTCTCAAAGAACAAGTTCAGGAAATTATGTGACAAGAGTGGATGGATATTATCGTGGGATTGTACCAAGACAGAAGTGAATAATACTACAAATTATTTTCAAATACAAACAAAACCCATCCTTGTACTGTGCTTTTACATTACATTCTAGGTCCTCAGACTTGGCAATAAAGAACACCTGAAGTAACAGTAATAGTGATAGTATAGATATCTTATTTGGTTCTTCTTACCTTCCAAATAGGAATTAGGAAGAGGGAAGGGAAGAAGGAAAGGCAAGAAGAATGGAAGAAACAAAGCTTAACATATGGAAAATGTCTCCTTACCTCAGTAACCTGTCTCTCAAAATAACTTGACCTTTATTCAGTGTTTTTAATAGGATCTGCCTATCAATATATTGTCTTTGTTTTTCTCTTGTCATGGATACTAATATAACCATCTGTATTGTACACTGGGGACTGTTTCCATGCTGTATGTCCATTATTTCTTTTTAGTATTAGATTTTTTCAATAGCTGAAACAGAAAACTTAAAAAATACTAGATATAGCTGTGGTAGCAGACAGAGAACAAAAAGCTACTATTGTTATTCAGGAGAGATGTTACTCTCAACTTATTTACCTGAATTAGATTAAATAAGCCCTTTGAACCTGAAAAACTGAGTTGTTACAAATCTAAGTTTCCGTAGTGATTATAATCTCAGCTCAAATAATGAGGCTGGTGACATTATAAAAAAGTTTAACAGCAGAGAAAAGACAATCTTATTTTTTTGGTCAGTACACTTCAGAATATAAGAAATACAGGGATACTAATTCCAACATCAGCAGCCAACATATCATGATCTGAGGATCTATCAGGTCTATCATACTTGCTCTGTGAAATAAATTTCTTGATTCATAAATCTCAAAGAAACACCGAAGCAACTACATTATATTTTACAAATAGATTACCATTTGTCTTAATTATATTAAAATGCTAAACAGTTTAGGGAGAAATCCTTCTGTTCCATAACAACTTGTCTCCCAGCCACCTGGGTACAGCTGATGATGACAAACAGTTGATCTACAATCAATCAAATTAGTGATCAATAGACGATAATAAAAATTTTCTGTAACGTTGGTTTAGGTCATGCACAATTCATTCAATCTCTTGACAGTTCAGTAAGCACAAAGCTATTAGCAAAAATATGTGTTTAAATTTGAAAACATGGGTCAGAATCTGCTGATTTCTGCCTCAGTAATTTTGTGAAATAGGGCAGTAGTTTTGGTCCAGTTCAAAATACGTCAGTATCCAAGCCATGATACTTGGATTGGCAAATACTGTGACGACTGAAACAAAGTTTGCACTTGTACAAAAGAGAGCTCTGTTACTTCACTATTAATTAGTCTGCATTCATAAGTTACAGATGGTAGTAAATGCTTATGATCTTTTAGAAGCTAGTGCTAGGAAAAAAACCAGGCTAATAAAATGTTTATTATTGTTGTGGCAGATAATAAAAAATATTTAATTAAGTTTCATTTAATTAAATAAAATTTCTCCTATGAAAGTCTATTTTTCTAAAGCATACAGTAGTATATTTACCAAAGGACAATGTGTAGTTTTTAAAAAATATAGATTAAAGTGTCTTGCCTTTGAAGGCACAAATGTATAGCCTCATGTACAGCTTTATTCTTCTTTGTTTCTCCTGGAAGACAAATAGGTCTTGACCTCAAACAGTTCAAACAGTGACACATGGAAATATCTATTTAGTTTCGCATGTCAATTTCTGGAAGTAATTTGTTTAGATATTAAAGGGCAAGTGCACCAGAGATGATGTGGCACTCATAGCAGCAACATGGAAACTCTATTTGTGCAAGATACTAAGAATCAAGACCACTGACTTTTGTTGTTAGTTTTGACTTCTGCATAGCCTTGGGCAAGTAACTTCATCACTTTGCATACCTTAAAACAAAAGGTATGATTCTGAGATACTCAGCTTATCTTCTGCCTAACCCTGAAATACTGTACTTAGTTACCAGTATCATTACTATTACCTGGGAAGCTTCATAGGAGCTTTTCGTTCTGATGCTCCTTTTACATTTGAACTTGTTCAGAAATACCTTAGTCCTAGATCAAGAATAAAATTAGAACATGATCCAGGAACCTATATTTTTAATCCTAAGGGAATGTGGTGTGGTATTATGATAATTTGCAGTATCAGATACAGTTGTATTTTAAAGCAAAGCTGTAAGAAATGTTTATAACTGCTAATTAGGATTGTCCTATATACGAAATCCATATCACTCCTCTGTCTGAAATTAAAGGTGGGTCACCTTGCTGAAAGGAACTCAAATATCAGGGTTACAAATAGTGGAGAAACAGGAATATGACTTTGTTGTTTAGTGGTAAATCTCTTTATCTGGGAGAAGGGAGTCATAGGATCTGATTCCTAGCCTCTTGGACTAGTTTCAAATTAAACAATTAAATTTGTATCAATTTGTCAATGTCCCTGAAAGTAAGGAGTAGAACTGGTAACTCTCCTAATCATCTGAATGATCCAACCATTATGCTACTGAGAGAATGACTGTCTTTCATATTCTCTTCCTATCCTAATGAAACCTCCCTTCTTCAGCACAGCAGAGCTGCAGAGCATCCCTTTTTGTACAGGTGTGGGATGAAATCCCTCCCAAATGTGTCAGACACAGAATCTGAGCCTCCTGGATGAAAGCTCAAGCCATATAAAGGAGCTATCTAGACTCTGAAAAAAAGTATTTACAGAAACACGTATTGCATTTCTGTCTTACTGGATAGTTCTAATAAACACACAGTTCGGATGTTTCTTAGTTAGCTTTTCGGTGTTTGATGAACCAGCTACAACATGCTCAGCCATTCCTGTGCAATGTACGGCACAGTTCTCTAGAACAGAGCTCTGAATTTTGTTCTAGTGATTAGACTCTATAGGTACTATCATTAGCTTTCAGGAATACAGAATACAGACTCTTTAACGGACATAATCCTAATTCTTCCTGTACCGAACGGCATCATACTCCGTCCTACCAGAACTGCAGCGGTCCCACAGCAGACCAGTTAACAGCCATTGGGATACATCGCCTCCTGGGACGGGATGTCACCCATTTTGTTACCTTTTGGCTACAGGACAGAAAGCACGGGAAACCCAACAGCTGCGTATCTCCCTTATGCTTGAAATTTATCATCACAGTCATGGTAGACCTAAGCTGGGATCTGGCCCTTCTTGCTAAACAGACTGGTCTTCCTCATCATATGCTAAAGGATGATGATGACCTTTCTGAAGGTACTGATTCTTTCTCAAAAAAATTAAGATTATTTTTGTATGAGACTGCTCCTGATTCCCGCCATGTTATAGACAGAAATACAGTAAATATTGAAAACATCCCAGTTACTTGCATGCTTTACTTGTTTAGGACATTCAGAAAATTGATGACACCATCCCATGCACGTAAGCTTAAAAGTATGAACTCATGAGAAGAAATTATTTCCTTCTCCAGTCTTAATGTTGTTTTAACGTATTTAGGGGGTTTTGAAGTTAATTCCCAAGTTTACAGTCTGATGTTAGGAGAGTGCTTGGAATAGCACACGCTTTGTCTTCCAGACTGTAAATCCTAACAGTGCACAGCACTCCATGTTTCACACACAACGTAAGAGATACATCACAGCCATTAACCTTCCCCTTAGTTGCTGATAAAGTAAAATAGGCCCATTCTTTACAGTAACAGTAATGTATCTGTTCAGATAAATATTCCTCTTGCTGCAATAAAATGTAGTATTTTACAGATGCATACCATCTTTGCGAACTATAAAGTGGCAATTAAAATTGAATACGAACAGAATACTAAGTGAAGATTTGAAGGCAAAAGGGGATGAAAGAGCTTTTCCCAAAACTTCCCTCAGCAAAACCTGAAGTTCAACATATGAATCAACTAATGTTTGCTTATGCGACTTTTGAATCTACAGCAAAAACATAATATTAAATTAGTTCTTGGTAATCACTTTCTGAAGGCTGTTAATTTGATATAGTTAAGCATCCAACAATTATATGCCTGGTACTTTTTTTACTGTACGTAAGCCAGTTACATCAGGAGGCTGTAACTGAAAGACTGGTATAACCAAAAATTGAAGAAGCTGTTTTGTAAATATATAAATAGAATTATACTTAACAATATTAATAATTTAATAAAATGCATTATGATTTCATAAATGATTCATCATTTTCAGCCTACAAGAGACTGAGGAGCTCTAGCTTTGTCTCATTTAGGGTGCAGCCTTGTGCAAACCCCCATCGGTCAGTGTCTCCAGGCTCCCCGCACCAACAAGACGTACTTCAGCATCTCCCAACCCAGCAGCATATTTCGGATCAGACCAACACTCACTGCGAGGATCAGCTCATCACACCCATGCCCAAGAGTTAGCTGGTGGCCTAAGACAGTGAGAGCCACAAACTTGCAGATCACCTCTTTCTTCACACTTACGCATACAAGGCACATTCATACATGACTGATCTCAGATAAAGACTTGTAATGCTATAATACCTCAGGAGAGATGCAGGATTTGCACTGTATAGTAATATTAATACTCCTGGAAAAAATCCATTCATGGATCTCATCATATAATCTTATAGCCACATAAATTATTTACCGGGCGTGGCATGAAAACAGCCACATTACTTGTCTCCTTCTTGCATATTTTCCTCATGACTATAACACTGAAAGACTTTTTTGACTTACTTAAAAGTTAAAAGAGATTCTGGAAAAGAAAATAACAACTTCAGAAACAAAGCAGCATAAGGAGACATGCCAGCTTACCAGTGTGTGGAACTACTGGGAAATACATGTTGAAATACTGCTTTGAGATACTCTTCTATTCAGTGTAACTTTTATCTCACATATCAAAATCCACTTCAATCAGTCAGAGATTTTTCAAAATAATAATTTATCATAAATTACGTGATCAACAATATAAGAAGACAAATTCATTTTTTTATAGCTCTCTAGCTGCTTATCATATAAGGCCACACAGAAACTCATAGTAACATATTTTACTTAAATACATGAACCACAAGAAATTTATAGGATTAAGAGCCTAAGAGTCTGACCATTTCTCTTTAAGTGTACAAACATGAGATGCCAGCATTAAATAGGAGGGACAGAAACAAACGAATGTATGTAGTCAGTTTCCTGATTTCAAAGGTTATTAAATAACTTAGGTTTCTGCACATGTCTGTGCATTTCAGCAAAGTTGTGAAGTTCAAAGCCATACCGAACTAATCGTGAAACAATTCTCTTCCCTCTTGCTCTCTGAAAAATGTAATTCCCAAAACTACAGAAAAAAATAACACAAAGAATTGAAATGAGCTACACATAGGTCACTGCCAAACATACAAGGTTTAAAAGAAAAAAGAAGAAAATGTGTATTTTTATCAGTCAAAACTATGCCAATCACAGTGCTGTTTTGCTTCCTGCCACAGTACTAGACGAAAAATAAGCAAGCAATAAAAAAAAATTTCCCCTGCCCAATCCCCTCGACTTTTTAATATTAAGATTATTTGAACTGGAATGAAAATTATCAATATTAATTACGGCATTATTAAGTGATTTAAGCTATACATATTGGGGTATACAAGCTATACAAATAAGCTAACATTCTCTAAAATGACACACTGAATTTTAGGCTTACAGCTATTGAAGACTCAAATATATATTGAAATATAATTTAGTCAAATTCCACCCTGCAGTTCAACAAAATAACTAATCTAATACAAAATTGCCATGCATCAAGAAATAAGAAATTGTCATGCATCTGAAGGTAGATTAAAGCCTCATGTGCACAGTTAAAGAGACATGCAGTATGATGCACATATAGATTAAACACGCATGATACATATGCACATGTATGATAGATATGCATATGTATGGGACATATCCACAGATGAGATACACGTATGATACTCATATGATAAACATATACGCAAGTTTAGCTCCGGCAGCCTGTGCAGCGGTAAACTGCTCTTAAGTACGGCTAAACTGATTCACAGATGTGAATATGGCAGAGCGTGGGAGCTGCCTGAAAATGAACCCAGAGGGTTGCGGGGGGTTGGTGGTGTTTCAACGTGGGATTTGTTGCAACTACGGAGTACTGTATATACAGCAGAATTTTGGGAGGGGATGTAGATTTTACTAAAGTCCATAAAAATACTCTCAAGCACTGGTGTGGGCATTATTAAACAGCAAATCTTGAAATACTCTTGCTTGAAGACCTTTTTTCCATTGCTGTGCTTTCAGGTGCCATGCATTCTTTTCTGTTTTAACCACACCTAAATGTAGATTTTTTTTTTTTCCCTAATGAAAAAATAAATGAAACACCCAAAACCCAAACCACTCACAAACTAACAACCATGTATTTTATTTGGAAAAAAAAAAAAGATTAAGATGAAGTAATAGTACCCTTATAAACAACAGGCATCCATTGCCCTGACCATCAGAGTTTTTCACCACACATCTCTCTGACTTTCCTATATCATGTGTGAGTGCTGTGGGAACAACTTCCATCTTTTTTGTCCAGTTCTGAGTTTAGTTCATTATTGTTCTTGTAATTTCAGAAATAAGAGAAAATACAAAACATAAGTTTCAGTTCTAACAGTGAAAGCTAGTAGAACAACCAGGGACAACTTTCAGCTTCTGCGCATCAACTGTCACTTCTCCTTTAAACCTTAAACTATTATTAACTATTCTTAAAACTACTATACTAACAGTTTTCTGATACTCATCTCTCAGCACTGTGATGGAGATTGGAATGTTTAGCTATCGGTTGTTGTGAATTATACTGGAAATTAAAGGTGCCAAGAATTATAATACCTGTCATTCAAAATTTCACATTTTGGCTATGTAACACTGGTGATTTATACTAATTCCAGCTGTGAGTGACGGTTTGCTTGCAGCCAGCCAGCTCTGAGAACGTATTGTCCGTGGCTGCCCTGTTGTTTTAAGGTGATCTACACCTACAGCGTGTACAGATCTACACCCACCTGTTGACCAGATAGAATCTGACTTCTTCCCTTGTGCTGGTATAGGCACTTGCATGCCCCTGAGTCAGACTAGAGACTTGGTATGGTACCAAATAATCTTCATTTCCTTCCCATTTCTCCTTTAGTTTTCAATTCAGTTTTTCTAATAAGTTCTCTTTGGACAAATTAGAGTTAAAATGATACCTAAGAATAAAAGAAAACTCAGCCATAAGGTCTATGCTGTTTTTCCTTCATAATTTGCAAGAAGTCATATGTGTAATCCCAGTCAAAACTGCACCCCAAAGAGTTAGAGAGCATCACTAGTTATGAAATTTTTCTAATGTTTTTATGAAATTAGCCAAAGAGAATGAAAAAGCTTCACAAACTGGTAAAATGCTTTGGGATATATTGTTTTATGTAATTACTGTGGAAACCCTGGATATCTGATTGCTAAAAAACCACCTTTTAAAAGATGACAGCTGCTGTAATCACAGAAGGAAGACGAACAAAGCAATTGTGAGCACTGAAATGGAAAACAAAACAGTCATTTCTGTGGTTAGTACAGTATTTTTGAAAATGCTACTAGCACATCAAAAGTCTTTTTTGTTTCTTTTTTTTTGTTAAGATATGTAATTTACCTAACATTCAAGAAAAGAAAATGTATACATGGTATAGTCATTTATTAGTTCTACTGTTAATGCATTTTACTTCTTCAGAATGTTTTATTCTTATGCACAGTCTGGCATAAGCAGGCCTAAATTGCAACAGATCCTTCTGACGCGAATTATTAATCACCGATTCAGCACCTATTGCATTGCAGTTACTCATAACACCGCATTAGAAAGGATCAGGATGAAAGGCTGAATACCAAAAGGGAGGCATCAGAACAACGCAGTCCTGAGACCCCACAGCATCCAGCCCCTTAGCAGAGGCATGACGAAACGTGTACTCTCCTATGTTATTTTCCTCATAGCATTTTGCACCTCTATCAGTTCTTCACTTTTACACTTATATGTAACAATTCTACATGACAATGTGGCTGTAAGTAAAGATCTCTATATTGGTCCCTGCTTGAACCACAGTTACAACCTGACATCAGTATCTTACAGGAATGCACATCAGTCTATAACGATAGTACCACTAAGATGGCTGAAATACAAGGCTCAAGAAAGACTGCAAGTCTTTACAAAAAATTATTTTTTGTATATTGGTAGAAAGTAGTAGCAATCTTTTTTTTTTTTCCTTTCAGCACAGGTATGGAAAGAGAAGAGTTGAGAAGGAAGAGGAAAGGGAAAAAAAGGCAAAAAATTAAAAAAATGTTCTGTTTTCTCTATGTGGGATTTCCAAGAAGCCTCCCACCTAAATGCCACCAGATGAGGGACTGATTAAGATCAAATACCAGATACATTTAGTTTGGTACGGCAAGGCAATCCTTTGTTGTTTAAAATTAAATACAGATATACAGTAACCATGTTTAACTTAAAGAGAAATTGTAGCTCAACTAGAAGGGAAAGGCTCACTATAGAAAGATCTTCAAGAAACTCCACCAGTGGCATTGCTCTTCGTATGCTGCTACATTCTTGTGTAAGTAAAGTCTGATTAAATTCAACTGTCTCTCAGTTTAAATGTTATACATACATACATACCTGACTATTTTACTACATCTGTATTAAAGGCTAGATCTAACTCCACTCCTCAGTTCCACCAACATCTCCTTGTTGACTTGTAAAAGGCAGGGTCCTGATGCTGCAATTACTTAAGAAAAATTCTATTTCGAGATAAACTCAAGAATTTCATGCTTAGGAAGCCAGCCACTCGTATGAATGAGGAATTTTTAGCCTGGAATATTACATTCCATACTCCAGGCATACCAAAGTCAACTCTCTACAAAGCTATTTGAACAATCTTTTTCAGCTTCTTTGAACGACATTAGTTTAAAATTTTATAACAACATATTTAATATAAGTTTATACAAAGTGGTTTTGTTACTGAGCAAGCAGAGCATCCAACCTAATATTATTTCAATGCTCGGGGAAATATGAAATTACAGGTTTAGACCTATGTTAATTCCATAATAAACTTCTCTGAAATAAATGTGTAAAAATAGTTCTAAGAATCTGTGAAAATATTCTAATTTACTATGGCCAATTTTTAATATTCAATGTGATAGTCACAATTTATTTCATGTGTTTCTCAAGGCATAAAGAGAATTGAGGTAAGCCTTATTTTTAAGAATCTGACTCTTTTTGAGTCTTCACTTTTATGAAGAAAAATCTTGCAACAAAGTAATCTTTTTACTGATAGTGATTAATTGTACATGGTATCAGAAGGCAATTTAGGAAAAATAGTTAGAGAGAATCTTCATTTATAAAGACTTACAAGACTTTGCATCCTTAGTCACGACTTGTGGGAAAAAATACTGAATGATAAAGGATAGCTTTTAATCTGAATTAAATGTTGAGTCACAATTTGTAGGCAGTACTCATAATCTTTTAGCAGCTTGGATGCTTAGTCATTTTCTCATTTAACAAGGTCCTTTCCTACACTTCAAAACAAAATAATTAAAAAAACACACACATAAACTCTGCAATCCCCTTTTATTCCTCTTACCATTACCTGGAAATACCCCGAATGTCCACTGCAAGCTGGTTTTGGAAGGATCCCTAAGACTGTACAACAGTAAGGCTGAATGGGGGAGGGAGAAGTGGCCAGTGACTGATAGCAGTGATAGCCTGAAAGATCTGCGCTCTGCAGATCTGTTGAAGAAAAGCAAAGGTTTTCATTTAACGAAGTCCAGATTAGATTTGCAGAAAATAGAGATGAAAAAATAGCAGATAGGTCATCCGCTCTGGTGGGAATGCGAAAAAGCTTCATGCTTACTTGTTCTGCTGTGTCAAGGTTTATGGAGTTCACATAAATAAGGATTCCATTTTATTCTCTGTTTATTTGTGAAAGTGGTACTATTAGGAGCACATTATGTTATTTTGCTGAACAACCTTTTTAATCTCATTCAGTCCAAGAATTTAAATTTATATGAGAATTTTTAATCTTCCCATGAAAATTATTTTTACACTGTTCTTATTGTTAGCTATCCTTTCTTACATATATTTATGTGGCTTTTGACTTATCTTGCAAAACATTTATGATTGTGATTGTGCAAGCCACTATAGAGAGATTTATTTAGCGAACATTAAATATCAAAGTGAACAATGTGTCATGAACTAGCAATATGTCTTTCCCCTGGGTAGCATTTCTATTACTCTTTTTCTCTAAATTACCGTTTTTCTTTCTAAATCATCCCAAGGTTTATTTCCTACAACAAAAATCTGATTCTAGAAATACTGATCAATAGTGATGGCTATTTGCTTCAGGGTTTGCTGTTTTCTCCTCTTTTGCTTTCTCTAGTTGTTGAAAAATGTCTTTCTTTGCCAAAGTTTGCTCTCTTAATGTCATTATACAAATCTGTTACTCCAGTTGTCGGTGTACTTTGTTGCAGAAGATAAGGAACAGCATAACTGTTCCAAGAGTTCCCTTTCTGAAGGAAAAAAAAAAATCTTCAGACAAGGTTGACTCTCAATGTAGTGTTTGCTAAGAAAGCAAAAATACTAAATTATCAGTAGCACGTACCACTGTGCAAGGATAATGGGACTATCATGAAGTACAAAACGTAGGAGTATGCTGTAAATGACTTCTGATACACAGCCCTGGCCATTCACAGTGACCATAACAAATTATTCTTCAAAAAGAAGTTCTAATTCTGAAGAAATAATATCATCTAAATAATATTTTTCATGAGGGGTGATGAATAAACGTTCCAAAGATATTCAAGATATGTGGCAAACAGTAGAGATTTTGTAACAAAAGAAAACAAGTATTTATAAAGACATACAGCTCTAGTTTATAAATCAAAACTGAAGTACCTGCAGGGAAGGCTCTCTCTCATGGCTCATGCTGAAGAACTGTAATTTACATAACGCTAGGAGAAACCTAGAGCTGGGGCCATACAGTCAAGAACGGCAGATAAAGAGGATACCTGAAGAAGTAACGGTTTGAGCTGATATATGACCCACTAAGGGTCTGACAGCATCACCACTGCAAAGCAGAAGTCCTATGTTACAATTTTTAATCCAGGAGTAACAAACAAAACCATGTGCAATTCTCTCAGTATTGGGAATAAAGTACATACAGTATTGCTCTTAAATGTAGAATTATTTCATTTCAATTCGTTAGAATCATAGAATGGGAGGTTGGTAACACCAACATATGTAGAGATTGAAAATGAAAAATCCACAAATTTGAATTTTATCACCACAGAAAGCAGACAATACTTAAAGGAGCAACTTCCTACTTGATTTGTGAATAATGGGAACATTTGCATTGTATTTATTGCCATTGTGTGCCTTTACCACTTTTATTGTTGTGCTGCAGTATAGCCCTTTGAAGGTCTGCCAAACCACTGCGGCTTGCTCAAATGCAGGGCTGAATTTTAATTAAGCTTAGCAAAATACCCATTGAATCTTCTGAGCCTGATTAGGCCAGTCATCCTGACAGACATGCAGAGGGCATCTTGCTTACTTGTTTTAATAACTGACAAAGGCAATTAATAGATTTTTGTAAAATAGTTAAATGTGAAAAATACAGACTGTCATCACCTCTTTTCACTGAGAATCTTAGCTTTTTTGTATTTAACATGGCTACAAAAGACTTCTTGGATTTATGAATTATGAAGTACTGGAGAGCAATTCACTATTCATATTTGCGAAGAGTAAAAGATAGGCATTTTGTTTCGCTAAAGTATACCCCATAATATCACAGTCCAGCAAAGAGGACTTCCCATGGCCTCGGCAGAATAGCGTTAAATACACATGCAAGTGGATGACTTCTTACAGGTGACTTTTTACTTTTTCATGGAAGTGACGCTAGGACCTCCCTCCAGCTTACACAGTTGGAGCATCCCATATATATATATATCTGTATCTTCAATCTTTCCTGTGAAGTATGACTACCAATTGCAAAAACAAATATTCTTCTTTATCTCTTTTCTCTGTGACAGTGACAACTTCACTCCTTTAGAAGATCAAGAGGCAGGTGGGTTTTGACACAGTAGTAATGTCCTGAGGACACTGTTTAGCACTGTTGGGTTTGCTGTTTTCTCCTACCTACTCCCATAGTAAGTTCAGGGGGAAAAAGCTTGTGATGTATTAAAAACAAATGTGTAATAGTTGTCCAGCCAACCAACCAGTCATCCCTAAAACACTGTAAGAAAGGAATAATACTAGATTAAAAAGGGAAAGATTATGTAGAAGGATGATACGTGACAGCATTCACAGTAAGATGTTCTAGGTCCTAACTCGGAGGGGAAGCATTCATAGGGTACTGAACTACCCTAACCTTTTGTACAGCGAGCAAGACCATTGATACTCTGAATTTTACTTCAGTACTGTTGTCATGAAACGATATGAAAAATCCACCAAAATTAATAGACAGCATTCACTTTGAGGGGCTTGGCATCAGGTTATAAGTAAACAAATTTTTAACTATAGAACTAAAGATTTCTTATTCAGTGACTGAACTTCAGTGATCAAAAAATCCCAGAGAAAACAAGAGAGACCTGCAGCAGAAGCAAGAGTAGTAAATAAATTACCACAAACCCCAACGCTTAAAGACCGAATGAGAGACACCAAAGAGCTGTCTTCCCTCTAACTGAAAGGGTAAGAAAAAACGGAAGATCTACAGTTGAAAGGGGGAATATGCACAGTTAAAAGTAGGGTAGGAAATTTCTGGTTTAATGTCCTTCAGTACAAGTAACAGGCCGCCTACGCACACAGGAGCAAAGGGTGGAATAGACGGTGCCAGTGTTTGATTTCACTGCTCAGTAGCAATTTTCGTTAAGTTTTGGTGTGCAAATTCGAGGCTGAGAATACCAATACAGAAGTACTTGGGGAAAAGATTCTGTTACAGGACTCTCTCTCAGGCTACAGACAAATGCCCAGAAAACAGCATAATACTGTTTCCAAAAACGTTGTTCATTACATGCCTGTCCCCAGTCTCCTGTAATTAATCTCTGTTATTAATCAACGTAAGAAGACACAAAACTACATTATCCTTACTATTATCTTATTAATCAGAATGTTCGTATGTCTGAACAAAAGACTTGCCTTCAATAAGCATACCAGAATTGGACAGAAACAACATCAGAAAACAAACAATGAATGAACCCAAAACCACAAAGCCCTTTTACTGATTATCTACTGCTAGAGAGAAGATATATTTCAAAGGATCGTGTGGATTACACAGAAAATTTCCAAAAACATTAGCTGACAGAAAACTTTGCTTGGGTTAGAAGTATTTAAAGTTATTTTCTACAATTCTATTGCCACATAAAAGAAGAAAAGAACGCTTGCATGTACTACCATCACCGTGTTCACTGCTGCTGTCCATGGCATCTTCACGTTGTCACACTTACAAGGGCCAGCCCCTCTCCCCAGCATGGTGTCTTACTTGGGGTGAAGTGTTTATTGCTCAAAGGATCGATGAAGTGTAGAAAATAATTAGCATATTCCAAACTCTGACTTTACTATGTTGTTTACAGGAATTTCCCTTTGAGAGCTGTATCAATGACATGCAAATTCATTCCTGTGTCACTGCCTAGCTTCACTGATATCAATCCAAATTTATAAAGCAAACCCCACCATTATTGTTTTTTTATCAAGATATATAAGCTTTATTGAGCTTAAAGCAGCTCATTATTTCAATTTTTCATTTTCTCTCTACCATAGAGATATTATGTATTTTTCTATTAAAAAATCGACACAAGAAAGACAAATATTACATTGTATTTTTCAGTAGACAGATCAAGGTCACACAATAAAGTAAGGGAAGTAGAAGTAACATTTATTTTCTCAAGTGATGCTTCAAATAGATAATAATTGTTTAACCTTATGGGGTTTTTTTCCAAAAATTATCTGAAAGTTGCTAGCACTTTGGTCTGTCTAGAATGATGGCATCATCCAACACATTTAGGAATCATTCATGTAAAAATTAGTTTGATACAGTGATAGATGCCTTTGCCAAGAGTAATGCTTTATCTTTTGTTTTTCCACAAGTAAAAATAAACAATTTTTTCAAGGGATGTTGTGAATTAATTTTGTAAGTTCTCTTTGAAGATCAGAATACTGAATCCTCTTTCTTTCGAAAGCAGCATTGTTTATTGCAAATTTTGTGAAATCCAGGCACCTATCAAGCTATTTGTTCACAGCAGGTGCCTGCCCATCACCATCACTCTAATTTTGGCAGGCTTCCAAGACTGATACCTTCCATCTGTTACCATTTCATAGAAATGGTACCTTGAGGTCCACTTGACCTATGACCCCTCAAACTCTCCAGCAATCTAATAACAATTTTTTCTCAGTCAATTAAGTTGACAAAAAATGCTGCATGGAAGCTTCCCAAGTTCTACACTTCATCCATGCACAATTCCCCGATCCTGGGTTTGCAGGAGTTCTCCATCAAGCTAAGACCTTCAGACTCTCCCTTGTGGAAAGAGTACCAGAAATCCCCAACAAAAGGAGGGGTCAAAATTTTCCCTGAACCTCTAAAAAAAAAAAAAAATTAATTCAAGTGTTGTAAAGCCTGGGGCTCTCATGATCCAGGGCTGTGGTCTCTAATGAGAGAACGTGGAAGTGCTGAGGTTGACAGACACAGCTGGAGGCTTAGGGCTTCTGAGGTCCCTCCTTTATAGCCAGAGGCCTGGGATTGCCTTTGACAAGGGGAAGAAATGTTGGGAGTTTCACAATCCATGCATTTGTTGGGACTACTTGAGATTTACAAAGTTAGGGAAATGACCATTAAAAATTCTGTTACCACAAGCATGAAAAATTCACAAGTGTGATGGGATGTTCTGCTTCCTAATGTTTAACAGAGTCAAAATTAACTTTTATTCAAAAATACTAATAGTACTGATATATAACAAGAGATTTAAGATGTGACACCACAGATAGTGTGCTTTCATTGTTCTGATAGTAAAATGCACAAGGCTTCTGCATTTATGACACATTTTCTGGTCATCGCTTCTTTTGCACTTACACCAGAGAATCTGTTGATGAATACATATTGCAGAACTCTTCTTATTTTCAGAGGACTCATCATGTCACAGGTTCAACTAAGAAACTCTAAAAGCTGACACTTTGACTTGGGACATCCCTATGTTAGATTCCTGATTTTTTGGCAAAGGCTAATTGTTCGATCGTGGCATCATTTGTCAAAGACTGTGTCCCGAGTTGTTTGGTTATCCAATGAACCTTAAAACTTTCAGTTATCCTAGAGCAAAATACTAGGAAGAGAAAGAGAATAGTAGGAATGAAGGTTATTTCATTCTTGCCTTTTCTCTGCTCAGCTCTGAAGACCTGGGCAAACACATTAGACGAGGAAGTGAATAAAAAGGCAAGGGAAGGGAAAAAATATGAGAGAGTGCAAATAAGCTAAATGTTTCATCTTGTAATTTGGAAATATTCTAAAATTCCCACCATTAGAGACAAGTTCTGAAAACAGAATGTGTATTTTTTAGCATGTCTACTTTGTGTCTTGAGAGTATCTGATGTAGCCTAGTTCCAATTATATTAATGAGAAGAGCAGCAGTCACTGACATCCTGATATAGCTCGATACCATCAGACTTCTTGGCAAACAAGCAAAGAGAATTTGCATTATTTCAGGATAGCAAGAAACCTCAAGGAGGGAGAGGCTCACACACACATGCACACACGGACACACACTGATTAGCTGCAGTCAGAAACCATATTAACAGAATGTTTCACAAGTATTAAACGCACCTCTTCATAGAGAGTACATTATCTATTGTCAATTGTTCCAAAAAGAGAAGCCTTAAAGCTATGAAATCAACATTTTCTTAACATCACTCCTCTTATAAAGCCACATGGAAAGCTTAAATAATTTTAACAAACATTTCTAACTGTTTTTACCTACTACAAAGTATTTTTTCTACTTACAAAATAATATGCATGAGTCAAGCTGAGGTACACATAACAAACACACGTCAAGCTGAAGTAGAAATTTCAGTAGATGTATTTTGGGTTCTTTTTCTACATGTACTCGCATGAGCGTGCATGTCTTTGTGCAGAGAGAAAGAAGAGGAGAAAAAGAAAGAATATGCTGCAGCAGAAGCTTGTTCTGAGGAGACACGTGGGAAATCATCACTTACATTTCAACAGCCACGTAAGAACTGCATCTGGATCTACAAAGGAAGTCCCCAAGCCTGACATAAACAGAAGCTACTCTACTTTCCTGAGAATTGTTAGTCTTTTTTTGGAAATACCAAGGAAGAGTACTGACATTTCAAAAGTTTGCATGACAAAGCAATAAAACTTATAGTGTTATTTTCAAACATGCACAGGAGTTTTATTCAAAAGAATTTCGTTTTTGCTACTTATATCAAAGTCCTTTTACTTTAGCTCTTACATGCAAATGTCTTGTTGATCTCACAAATACATCAGTACTATTGGAAGAAGCTGAGGAATCCAATTTTGTTTAATGTGGCTGCCTGTTTTTGGACTTCATAAACAGAAGTATGTGTTCCTGAAATGAAATCCTGTCCTCATTCAAGTCAACTGCAAAATGTTATGTGACTACCTTGCCATCCAGACTTCATAACAAGACCCTCTTCTAAAAACACTGTGACTGACCAATAAAACCCTACAATGGAAGAAGGCTCAGAGGAGATGGGCAAGGAGATGTGCCCATGAAGCTCAGGGAACGATGCAGGGTTTGAGTGACCACAGCTGTTGCAAAGAAGCTGCCTTATCTCAACACCAAGGGGACCAGAGGGTGGTCTTTGTTTTAGGCAAACAGCAATCAACAGTGGAGTGAATCAACTGGTAGTGTGTTTCTCCCTCTGTTCATTAGAAGGGGGTAAATGTCTCCCTGAGTTAGCCAGACCAGCATGAGGAGGGTGAATACCTGGCTCAGCCCAACGTAGAGTATAAAACCTGAACGACTAACAGAAGAATTTTGAAGAGAGTAATGGACTTGAGCCGGCTTCAGCCCACAGATATGCCTTCCTGGCAAGTGGGGATGCCTAGCATCATGATGGTGAGCATGTTACAGAGATTGGTAACGGGAATTGTATTGGTATTGTGTATATTGCTATATTTGGTTAAGTATAGTTTACATTTGTACTGTGTTATATATTTTGTATTGTTCCACTGAATCAGCAATCCTGTGTAACATCAACTGTCTTCATATAAGTAAATCTGATATCCCTCCACGTGTGGGGGATCTAAAAGAGCCTGGTCAGAGAGTAGTGGACTCTGACAAACATATGTAAGGAAGGTAGTGCTCAAAGGAGTAAGACAACTATTTACAGAACATGCATCCCTCTATTTGCCATGCAGAACGACTACAGCATATCCAGTTTTCTTAGGAAAGTGCCACGGACAAGACAAACTCATTGCTTGAAGAACATAAATCAACTTTGAGGAGAGAAAGCATTTCTATATTGAATGACAGAAACCTGTATCAGTCTCTGGCTAAGGCTTAAACAATATACAGCAAAGGTTTTTTCATGTTATCTTTGTAATTTTATCATATTGGAAAGCCTGTAGTGAACACTCTGACGCCTGTTACTAGCTTGAAAAACAAGCAAACGAAACCTACTGTAATATTAAAGTGCCAATACAAAAACCTTTTTTTTTTTTTTCCTCTGAGCTATCATAATTACTACCCGGTTACATAGAGAAAAAAACAGGTGTTTGAGCAATATTTAATCTGACATTAGTATGAACAGCACTAGTTCCTCAGAGAAAAAGGATCTTGGGGTGTCTTAGGATATTAGTGTACCACAATAGACTTCCTACACCTTTGCTCAGGTTTGCTTCTGTTTTATATAATAGTTTAAATTAAATATAAAATAAACAAATCACAAAGAAATCATGGTCATGAGTAAATTGCAGGAATAATGCTGATTGACTTCAAATAGACATGGATATTTTTTCACCTCTTTTGTCTCCCCTTTACGTCCTTGGGATAAATGTTAAATTTCAGAAAAATATTGCCAGAAACTTTTTTTTAATGACTTCAAAAAAAATTTTCAGGAAAATATTGATGCTTACACTGAACATTAGGAAATAACCTTGCAAAACTGGTAGTGACCTATAATTCAAAATCTTAGGCAACTTAGCAAAAAGGAATGATTGAATTTCCTAACATCTCATCATTTTTCTAACTTAACTCCAGTACATGTATTTCATCTGATCTTTCTTTTATGATAACTGCTCCCTAATCTCCTATAATTTCCAAGAATCCTGTAGGTATCAATTATTGTAGACTTTTTCTAACAATTTCAGCACTACTTTATCTGAAATATTACTATTATTTTATATTTTAGCTATTGAGAAATACTGTCAATACAATGCTGGGATAATTGATAGCAAATGTTGACATTTTAAAAGCAGCTACAAAACCAGGTGAGATTGAGGCCAGAATGGATGAGCTATTACCCCTGCACCCTAGATATAAATGGCATTCCTATGATTTATGAGTAAATGTAATGCCTTTCCTCTTTACTGTGCTCTACAAGTAAGGAAAAGAAGTGAAAATAGAAAAAAAAATTCAAAATTTAAACAACACAATGTTTTCAAAAAATCTAAAGCTAGAACATTCTCATACCCTTTTAAGAAGAATACAAAGTAAGATTAAACATTAATTTTTATTGCAGGTTAGAATACTGATTGCTTGACAACTTGTTCATGACAGATAACGGGGCAAAACTTTCCTTGGATTTGTTTTTCTAGAAGTAAGACTTCATGAATGTACTCCATTAACTGTTCAGTACCTGGTCTGGAAAACTCTTGATTGTTCTGTCTTTAGATACAAAACACTCTCAGGAAACCTCTCAGGAAAGCTGCTTAAAAATGAAGAAGTAATAAGCAGTGTCATACTTGGCTGTAGCACACTCAGTTTCTGTCCTAATGCTTGCATAAATGCACACTCAATGCATGACTGTGAAAGCAGAGAGTAAGAATTGCTTTTTCTTCCTCCTTCTAGTACTTTCTTCTGTGCCTGCAGCTTCTGACATGGTAATAACAGTAACGAAGATTAACAGCTTACCTTACTCCTCTTTCCAAGAAAGCTTTACTTACATAATGCTTATATATACGCATCAGGTTAGACATTAGGAGGCATTTCTTCACAGAAAGGGCTGTTAGGCATTGGAATGGGCTGGCCAGGGAGGTGGCGGAGTCACCATCCCTGGAGGTGTCTAAGACAAGACTGGACGTGGCACTTTGTGTCACTGAGAAAAGAGGACGGATCACCTCCCTGGGCCTGCCGGCAACACTCTGGCTCATGCAACCCAGGAGGCTCTTGGCCTTATTCACTGCAAGGGCTCATTGCAACCTCACGTCCAACTCGGTGTCCATCAGGACCCCATGGTCCTTCCCTGCAGAGCTGCTTTCTAGCCACCCCTGGTCTGTACTGGTGGCTGGGGTTATTTGTCCCCATGGGCAGGACTTGGCACTGCCCTTTGTTAAACTTCATACCACTCTTCACAACCCTTTGGGCCCAGGTGTTCAGCTAGTTTTCAGTCCACCTTAATGACCACTCATTTAAGCCACACTTCAACAGCCTGTCTATGACGATGCCGAGAGATCGTCTCAAAAGCCTTACTAAAGTTGACGTAAATAATATCCACTGCTCTCCCCTCATCCACCAAGCTCATCATCTCATTGCTGAATACTATCAGACCATGTAAATGGAAGGAAGGGTTTAGAGTTCAGGCCTTTGGTTCCTAGGCGAAAGGAAATGAATGGATGAGGTAAGGACAAGAAGAAGATTCAGACCAATTACATATTTTGCTAATATAATTTTGTATTGTTAGATTACTGACTATTATTTTCAACTCAAAGGGGCAAAGAAATTGGCATTCTCATCTCTTCTTTCTGCTTCTCTTCCTCCTCCTCCTCTCTCTCTCAAGTAATTAAGCAGGACATTGAGATGTTGAATAACTAAAATTCCAAAACCCACCACTGTTTCTTCGCTGCTCAGCTCAATTTCATATGTTATGAACAATGAAAGAAACAAGTCTTTAACCTTTGGAGACATGGCGGAGATGACAGATTTCACTAGGTGTCCAGGTCTCGGGGGAGAGGGAATTGGACTGATTTTGTTTTAGAAAAAGTAAGATTGCAGATGTGAAAAATATAGAATTAAGTAAGAGAATACATTTCCTGGAATCTTTTATTCTGCAAAAAGCAGAGATAAGAATCTCACACACATATTTGCCTATTTTATGAGGCAAATCTTCTCTCCCACACCCGTAACATAGGGGTTTTCTTCTTTACTATCTTTATATTTAAAATGTATCCCAAGTATAGTTGGTGTATATATATTTAAACTATTTACTGAAACTTGGCTAAGGCACAATCCTGTTAAAAATATGAGGACATACGGGAGTAGTAATTAGAGAAGGGGAAAAACATGAGGAGAACAAAGCACAGAAGGTAGGAAAGAACAAGACTCAAGAAAAGAAGCATGTTCAATTGTGCTGAAGGCACAGGAGTGACGAGGCTGAAGTAATGGTTCTGTTACCTGGCGAGGAAGGGGTCATCTGAGTGGAGTGCCAGGGACAAAAGGTAGATTGGAGAGGGACTGGGTGGGGATGAAAGGAGAGGAGCTCCAGACATCCATTAAAAACAATGTTCAATGAACTTAAGAGATAAAAGCAACAAAAGGGATGGTATGGTCACTGGAGAGATAAGTCAGGTCAAGTGCGTCTCCTTTTCAGCCAGGGAAACTAGGACTTGTTTACCTTGAAAGAGAAGAGTACCCAGAGAAATTGAAATATTGAGAAGTAAAGTAAGGGGGAGAGAAAAAAAGGCACAAGACAGACCAGCATGAAGTTCAAAGAGAACTAGCAGCAGTGTCCATGGAAGTA
>NW_009615630.1:92147-93982 GCF_000690535.1 Cariama cristata
GAGAGGGCAGGAGTCTACGAAAGAAGATAAGTTACCAACAATCTCATATTAACAATTACAAAAAAGTAGAGGTATTGATTCAAACAGTTTCAATTCTACCTAGTTCTTCCATTTGCTTTGTAGCTTTAAGCCTTCAAAGGTAGGTAGTGAGGAACAGTGAAGCCAGGTGAAACACGGAGTTTAGAGGCTGTAAGCCAGCTGCTGACCATGCTGACAACTCAATAACAAAAAGACCGCAAGTCACACAAGATGAGGCTGGTGGAAACGAGGGAGATAGGGAGCATGTAGCTAAGGCAGGTCTATCTGAAGTTAAAAGTGAAATGACTTTTATAAAAAAAAAAAAAAAGGAATATACTAGAACTTCCAGAATCAGGCCTGAAATGTATCTTATGCAAAATTTTTTTAAAATGCACATACAGGTCCAATTGCTGAATATTCATAGTATGTCCCAGTGATTTTAACTTCCTGCATGTTTTACAGTGTAGGTTATCCAGGAAAAAAATAACTCTTCCTACCTGTATTATAAAGGCACAGAAATACCTACCAACACAGCTTTGTCAGTGGATTTAGAAATTATTAACGATGGAAACACTAACAACATCAAAAAGACAGGATTTTTTACCTGAATAGCACACAAGATGCAGTCTCCTTTATTTAAAATACAAAATGTCTAATTCCTGTCTCTGTTTTCACATTCTAAAAGCAGTACGAAAAAGAATCTCTTGGAATGAAATGCTGTTACTAGTAACTTGTTTCAAGTCTCACACGGATGTCAACGGAATCAGGATTTACAAGTGAGGTATTAGCACTTCCCTATGTTATACGTGTATTCTGTTTGGTTGTGCCTGTGTAAAGGAGAAATTAATTTTTCTCCTCTGAACACAAACTAGGAATAAAGATACATTTAGTAGATATAAACCAACTATTCCGAAAGAACACCTACAGTATTGCAAAACTCAGGCCTGAATATTCAAATCCTTCTGCGTATGCATGTTTTATTGACATGGTAATACGGCATTTTTGTTTCCATACAATCCCTGCTGCATTCAATCATATAGTGGGCGGTGCTTGTTTAATGACAAATTACTCAACATCCTCTTTCCCCCTCAGTGTTAGACCCTTCAAACCATTTTCTGAAAACAAACTGCAACATCTTATCAGGTTTTTTGACTCTTCATAGCTATCAATAAATTAATTTCTGCACCACCACCATTAATTTCTGAGGGCCAAGACTGCTCCCTCAGCTTTTCAGTCCCTTTAAGCGTTGTCCATTTCCTCACGCCACCCCAGGGTGGGCTGTTCCCCCAGGCCTCTCCCCTGGGACATCACAGACCTCCCCTCCCAGTCACACGTCAGAGAGAAGCATCAGCAGCTGCAGGAGAGAGGGATGGAGACAGGACCCTCCTACAGCCTTTCCCGGCTACAGAAAAGGAGTTCATGTAGCTCCACAGTAACCCTACAGAGATGGGGCGGGTTGCTTTGGGAAACGGGGAGGCCATGGAGCAAAAATACAGAATTGCTGAGAACAGGCCCGGGCAGGTAGAGCAAGACAGCAAGAGGACTGCAATCAACAGTATTTCATTATTAATAGTATCACTATCTAATACACCAGATTGTCATTGCTATTATGCACACGGAGACTGAGGATATGAAGATATTGTCTGTACAATGCTGCCCATTACTTGGAGTAGGAGGCTCTCGCTGCCAGCACAGAAGAGTTCGCCTCCTCCTTCAACGTGCTTTTGGTTCAGGTGCCTGGATCCAGACTCGGCATGACCCCAGGAAAGCCTCCCTCCGCCCCAGCAGCCCAGGGCTCCCACCGCACCAGCGCCGGC
>NW_009615630.1:94123-108398 GCF_000690535.1 Cariama cristata
GGAGCCCTCCGCAAAGCTCGCGCCTCCCTCAGCCGGGCCGGGAGCGCCTGGGGGAGGCCGGGAGGGCCACCCAGTACTAAATCCCGGGCGAGGCTCAAGTCCCATGTGTCAGACCTTTCCAACAAACAACAGCCAGAACTATTGCTTATAAGCAGGTAAAGCTGTAGGTTTTCTCTGCTTTTTGTCTTCTAATCTGTTCACCAGTTTGGACCAAAATGAGTCAAAACTGCCGTGAGGCAGATTAGCAGCTGAGCACTAACCCCTGTGCCAGAAAGTCTGGAAAGTAACTAAGGAGGTGAGGAGAGAACTTCCTCCATTTTACTGAAGAGCCAATTTCATTTTTCTTACGCATTTACTGCGTACATAACACTTGTACACCTATAAAACCTATGCGTCCATTTCAACAGTAGTGGCTGCGTACTGGATCAGTAACTGGTAGTCTAAAGAGTCTCAAGAGATTTGCTTCACATCAGCTTTACATAAAGACACAACTTTAAGTTTTGTTTCTTTGTTTTCACTTAAATCATTCCGCTTCAGGATTAGGGGGTACACAGGCCTGAAATTAAGGTTTTATTCTTCTTTATAGGGATGTCTGGATTACTCAGCAGAATGTGTCATGGATTTTACTTCCTTTGCTAAAATAAAAATAATGAAGGATAAAGCACTTCCTCCACTAGTCTAGCAGACTGGTGTTGGTCCTCACAGCATTAATATTTTTTCTTCTTCTGACAGCATTCACTGTTTTCAGCTACTGAGTGTATGCTACTTTCTGAAGCATATTTTCTCTTAATCATTGCACTGATTTATATCAATAGTTTTGGTACATGTTCCTCAGTCACAAAACCTAACGTAATTCCCATAACCACCCTGCTATAGGCATTTTGCTTTGCCTACGTGTTCAGGAAAAGCTAACTTAGAAATTTCCAGGTATTTCCATTATTGTCAGTAAATTCTAAGTTGTCTTAGGAAAAGAATCAGGTTTCTTTCTACCTACACTATTATTTCAAGATAACAGTCTGTATTTTTCAATTTAGTATTTGCAGGTTGAATAATTTAAAGTAGACATGTCCTATGACTCATTAATGGTTAACAATTCAAAAGGCAGTAATTAATATTCTGCAAATTCCACTGACAATTCCAATTACATAGCACTGTATTCTCATTTGACTCCATCTCAGATTATGAAGTGGAAGGAAAAGCTGTATTCCCTATTCTCACTTTGGTTTGGGCTCAGGAGGAATAAAAGAGTGGCTATATATTTATAAGCAGAATAAAGCAAAAAAGTTTTCTTTCAATATTTAAGCATTATTTCAGGGAAGTCAGTACAATTTAGAATCTGAGAACAAAGCTGCAAAACTATCAAACCTGAAAAGTGTTTCACATTAGTTTATCAACTACTTATGATCAAATTATTTACAAGCAAATGGGTATCTTTTTATACATTTTCAGCTATAAATACTAAGAAAGAAAAGTTGTCAACAAAGATTAAAATTGGTATAAGTTTAAAAATTCAACAGTCACTTCTTAATCTCACACAAACATCTCCAGTGAAGTCAGCAAAGTATTTCCAACTTACTTCAGTCAGTGCTCTGCCTATGAAAAGCAGTAATTTTGTCTTCCAGCATATTTATAGCAAACATGAAAATATTTCATCATTATAATAGAGTCTTAAAATTATTTTAATAATTATTACAAGAACAATGTACTTTGTACACAATATTGCCTAAACTTCAGCAACAGTGCCAGTGTTTTGTGGAATTTGTTGGTACTTCATCATACCCAGTGATACATCATGCTGGTTCTCAAATTGTTTACGTAAAGTTCTTGTATTTCCATTAAATCCTAAGGCAGCAGAAAAAGATAACAAAACCCCAAAATAAGTACGTAGTCAAAAGTCAACTAACAGAATTCCAAGTGCCTATAAACTGTCCTGAATATTCATCAACTGCTCCTAACCTCCTATTGTAACAAATACTTCTTTAAAGAAGTGATGACATTTTATAGGGTGGCACTCATTTTGAAATGCTGAGGAGGTATGCAATCACCTTAGAGGAAGGCCTTTTATTCTCTTTTCCATAGAAATGTTCATGGCTTTTTCAACAAGTAGAAGAAAATACAATTATTTCACTGCATTATGAAGAGGACATCAAATTAATACGTTCTCTTGGTATTCAGATCAAACTAATTGTTCAAAATAAGACCTGATGTAACCACAACACTTTGCTTAGTAGGAGAGAATTGCATTTTCATGTTTAAACAGTCATTGATTTTCTTCATAGAAAAATTTTTTTTTTATATTTATGATGGTTTATGGCCTAATAACAACCATGTTTGCTAATTCCTTATTTCAGTGTGGATAAAAAACCCAATTTAAATAACTGACTGCATTATTTTTGTATATAAGAATAAATATCCACGCTGGAATAAACCCACTGAGGGTTTTAAACTGTATCATTATTTGGTTGTAAATATATGTCACTGAAACACTAACCAGATATATTGATGCAAGAGAAATGTTTAGCCAGTATTTGCATACTCTGAAAATATTGGCAACTTTTTTGCCTTTTTACTGGCATGTAATTTAACATCTCTACCTTTAAATTAGGAAAGAAATCTAAAAATATTACAGAAGTGTCCTCCCCTTATGAAAATAGTTTGCATGCAGATCCAGTCTGCACGCAGACTCCAACTTCTCCTCGGGAAGGTACCTCCCAGGTATCACCTCACAGTAGAGATGTCAGTGCTGCTCTACCCTTCTTAACCCAAATTTTTAGTTAAAATGTTGTCTCAGAGTACTCAGGCACTTGAAAAAGCATTGCACTTTGCTTCAGGAGTCTTTTGTTGCATTTTGATTAAGTTTGCTTAAAAGCCAGAGGTTGAAAATGCCATGGTTACACATCAGTTTGTACTGAGGACTGCTATTCCCAGTGAGGTTGAGTATCCATAAACTTGAGTGCAGAGATTTGGGGGTTGGGGCTTTTTTCCCTGAATTTTATGAAGTTTAAGTCTTACTTTGTGATGCTTGGTTGCACAGTTTAGAACAACTATAGAAGAGTTAGATAAAATACAGAGAATAGCAAACAAAAAGGATAAAGAGGATAAAATGTGTGAGGAAAACAGAGATAAAGGAACAGAGTGTAGTCTACAAAACCTGAAAACTCCAGGGGATGGATCGTATCTTTAAGGTAAAAATACAAATGAAGGAAATAAATTACCCCATGTCTGAAACACTGAAATAAAGAACAATCACTCACAGAAGAAAAAGTGTGGACTGGGATAAATTAAAAAAATAAGAAAATCCTAAATAAAAGTGGATGAGAAGCACCATATAAAAATATTTACACACTGTATGGATGTAGGCACTTAGTTGGCAATATGAGTTGTCCTGCAGCGGCCAGGACCACAGACAGGAGACCTTCCCTCTTACACCCTAGAGTCAAGAGATCACTCCTCTGTGGGCACGATACCCTTCAAACCATGACAGCTCCCGCTGGGAACAACAGCATCTCCAGGGAATGGGGCACCACAGCTGAGTCAGAAATACTTGCTTGTTACTTCAATCAGACAGAAAAAAGAAACAAAAATCAAGATAAAATGTGCATTACCAAAATGTAATGACAGTTCATGACATTTTTCAGAAAATCATCTGCAAGCACTTTGATGTAATTCAACAAACTGTGGCATCTTTTGGAGACTAGGGCAAAATTGATATCAATTTCAGAGTTTAAAAATTTTAGAAGAGTAAGTTTTCTAAAGACTCTTTAAAGATTAAATACGGAAATATGCCCCTGAATCCCTCTCTTATTTCATCATTAGGTATTTATAATACTCATGTTTCAACAAAACTGATACACAAAATGTGCTATTACGGACTGCATGCTTGCTCATTTATCATGATGTCAGTATTTATATTATGAGGGCTATGGGGAATTAAAAAACAAAACAAAACACCAAACAACCTGATTTTTGCATGCCTGTCTTTTCTGGAGCTAAACTTTCCGAAAGTGATACCTCAAAGGCAGCTCATTTCTTAAAAATAAAAAAAAAATAAAAGGTAATTCTAAAAACCCCTGACAGTGCAGATTTATCTGCTTACATTTTATCTTCAACTTTATATTGATTTTTCTTATTTTCCCATGGAAAAGATATTGAGCTTTTCAGACCTTTAAATAATACAGCAAACAGCAAAGAACCACAATACCTCTCCTTTCAAAAAAGAGTTTTAACTGAAGTCGTAACTCTTACAACATTTATGCAACCTTATTCTACCAAGACATCTCACCCAGACCACCTTTCAGAACATCGTAAAGGGGTACATGACTAAGGCACAAAAAGTCAGTATTAAAGGAGACTCTTATGAATGTTAAAAAAATTATCCTCAGGTTACTTTACAGCTGGTTGATAGTTATTTGTCAGGAAGCAGAAAAGACCAGGCTACGGCCTCGCTACAATCGGCCGCAGCGAATGGGAGCACGCAGGTAAACTGCGCGGGCGCGGCACCGGCGGAGGGAGCGGGAAGCAGGTGGTGAGCTCTGCTGCGCCAACGCCAGCCCCCGGTGCATATTTAGTATGTAAAGTAACCGCCCAGCTGCTGTTCATTCTGTCGAATAATAAACTAGAGCCTTCTAAAGTCACTTTAATTCTGAATGAGACAGTCCGCATATGTTTAAATATGCTTAGATTTATGTATGTTCACTTCACATCTTGAGTGTTTAAAGTAATTTTAATTATGCTTATTGACTTCACCCATGAAGGTGACTCATC
This sequence comes from Cariama cristata, assembly GCF_000690535.1. NCBI lineage: Eukaryota > Metazoa > Chordata > Aves > Cariamiformes > Cariamidae > Cariama > Cariama cristata. The sequence continues at coordinate 98,888 of NW_009615630.1, forward strand.
TGATTTCTCTGCATCTTGGTCTTAGCAAGACCAAGCAGTAAGGCGTGTTTACATTTATTGTCCTCACAAGAGGATAAGTGCTAAAATAGTTAATCCCATAATTAGCCTCATAAGTGATGGATAAGATGCAGCAAACTTGGAAACTGATCTGAAGAACTATCATGACACACAGTTTAAACCACTATCAATAGAAATACATCTATAGAAACAAAAGAGCATGATTTTAAAAAACAATCAAGCATGCATACACTTTATCTGAGGGGAAAATTTTATGCATCAAAAATCTTGTTATTCAGGAAAGATTTCTTTCCCTGGTTTTGGAATAAATTATTATTACTCATTCAAGCTGCAACTACTATGTATGTCAACTATACTGAGGAAAATAGAAAATCTAATTAAACTAATATAACTTCCTATTATTTTATATTCACAATTTATTCTGAAAATAACACAAAAATTTCTCCGTGTCACCTGTTTTGATAAAATGAGGTATTTGATAGACCAGCAATGGGAGAGAGACTTCTGTTTTGCCTTAAGAATTCCTCTGACAATATAAACAACATTCAGCTGGCTATTTCAAGGGATGGCATAAAGATTGCTCAGGGTAGATGTTCTCATCATATTTCCTATTGAAAGTACAAGGATTGTCCTCAAAGTCAGTAACATCTCAAAAAAGCCCTGATATTTTACTTACTACTAGTGCCTGATCGTTTAGTGGAATACCACTCAACATTATGAATACTATGAGGATTTGAAGTAAGTTCGCATTCCAACAGTAATAGGGGAAAAAAGGGACCAGTGATCCACCTCTGGAGTACATCTCGCTCATCACCACACTGATGGATTATGGAATATTGTGACTTTCAATCAATTCCTTGGTCTCGCTCTGTAGCCGTTTTTGAATTTAAGTTACAAAATTCTATCTTGGACCCAAGAAATTATCCTAGTGTATAAACACATTTATATAAAACAATTCATTTGATAAAAGAGAAGTTTGGAATTCCTTGCTTAATTCCTTAATTCTTAACTTCACAACCCTGCTTCCAACCTCAAACAACGTATCAAAACCATTTAGTAACGTTTAAATAAATTAAAAATAAATGGGATAGTACTCTCAAGCAGTTTACAGTTTAATGATTTATATGTAATTTATAGTTTGTATATGTTTTGTTATGATAACAGCTACAGGGGGTTGCATGAGTTTTCACCAACTCTACAGAAAGGATGTATGAAACGAAGATTAGGAACTGCAAAAAAAAAAAAGGAAAAACTTATCCATGATTATGCCCTTTTATTTCCTAGAGGAAAATGCAGACCACTTTAAAGACTAGCCCATGGTCAGATTATAGCTCTCCACAATTCTCAGTACCTGCTTTTCAATTATTAATGTCTAAACAGTGTCAGGCCAAAGCCTTTGAAGTATACATCTGAATGAAAGAAGGGAGAGATTAAGCTTGGTAGTTTGTTAATTATACTGGTATTATGGATCATCCCCTTTTGAAATTTCTTTTGGGGTAGGGACCACCAAAGAACTCTAATGCTGGCTCCAATGTGAGTAGCTGAAATATTTCAAATTTCTGTATTGAGATCTGCGCAGTCCACTGGAATAAAATGTTTTTTAAAGGATTTGCAAGTAAGATTGGACTCAAAGATAGGAACATTCTATTTATTTTGTAAGAAGCACAACATGTTAGCGATAAATATGGCATAAAAATTATGCCAACTGACCTTTTGTTTAACATAAATTTTAACATAAAATATGCTTTTGTATATTCTTTGCTGACATTTTGATGCATTTATTAAATATCAATATTTTAATCTGTGAGGGTTTTTTATATAGCTGGATGCACATATTGCAACAAGTACAGCTATACTTACACTGCAGCTCATTTAGCTGTGTAAAACGCTTCCTTTCATATATTGCTCCTTCTCTAGAATTTGCCCAGTACCCAGCCATCAGCAGCAGGAAGAAAGAGAAACTCCTTTCACAATTAAACAGTATGTAACAAAATATTGCTAGGGATTTCCTCTAAGGTTTGTATACCTTGTAAATCTTGCCCTTGATCCTACTCTTTAAGAATAATTCCACAATTACAGGAATTTGTCTGCTCTGTGTACCATAATTTCATTATTTCAACTAGTCAAGCTTTCTGAACTTAGTTCCTATAGTGAAGTTATTTTCTAAGCAGTCTCTTCTGAAATGCTTATCACCATTTGAACACTTTTATTAAACCAAACAGTGTCTTTACCCAAAATGATGCATAGCTAAGGAAAAAGTTTTTAAAAGTGTACATTTGATCATAATCTCATTATGGAAACTCACCTCTGGGAAGTAAAGATATAACATTTTCTATTTACATGCTGATTTTCTTAAAACTAGGTTTTAGCTTATTCTGGTTCAATTCCCAGACACAAGTTGAAAGTTCTTCTAAGCTGTATATTGTTGTAAAAATACATTACTCTATGTCCCAGATGAGACATAGTTTAAAAGAATAAGTTTTCCAGGAACTTTTAATAGCTACTCTCAGTTGTGCCACTGATCTACTCTTTGGCCTTGGGCAAGTAAAACCTGTCTGCCTTGGAATTCCCCATACATAAACTGGACTACAAGCAACCATACAAATGTAGCTTTGGGTTTTCTTTAGAATTTTCTGCTCTTTCAATCATGACAGGTCCATTTCTGTAACTAGTTTCTATAGCTCTCTTATTTTACAGTGCATATGCTGCTCTAATACATAAGCAGCTCTAATTGTAATTTTAGAATCACAGAATGGTTTGGGTTGGCAGGGCCCTTTAAAGGCCATCTGGTCCAACCCCTGTGCCATGAGCAGGGACATCTTCAACTCCATCAGGTTGCTCAGAGCCCCGTCCAACCTCGCCTTGGATGTTTCCAGGGATGGGGCATCTACCACCTCTCTGGGCAACCTGTGCCAGGGTTTCACCACCCTCATTGTGAAAAATTTCTTTCTTATATCTAGTCTGAATCTACCTTCCTTTATTTTAAAACCATTATCCCTTGTCCTGTTGCAACAGACCTTGCTAAAAAGTCCCTCCCCACCTTTCCTGTCGGCCCCTTTAGGTACTGGAAGGCTGCTCCAAGGTCTCCCCGGAGCCTTCTCTTCTCCAGGCTGAACAACCCCAACTCTCTCAGCCTGTCCTCACAGCAGAGGTGCTCCAGCCCTCGGATCATCTTTGTGGGCCTTTTGGTAAAGTTACATCTTTCTACACCTTTCAAAAGTATGTTGGGGTTTTTTTCCCCTTCTTCTTTTTAACTAAGCCAGAGACAATACAAACGTAAACACTATGCTCTGTGATTTCAGCAACAAAAGGAGATTCACTACAAAATTATGTTTACAGGTATTTTCATTTTTCAAGCTAGATCAATGTGGAAACAAATGAGCTGCTGTCATTGTAAGTGTTCCAGGAATATGTCTCTGGCCCTTCCAGAAGGAAAGTATCTGCAGCCAGCTACATTGCAATCACAGTCAAAAATTCCATAGCGAACAGCAGAAGTAGGGCAGAATCGGTGCGAGTGGGAGATCCCATTGCTAGCCTTTCTGAATTTGGATTTGCTTTTTAAATCTTATCTATTGAAAAAAAATGTGATTTTGACTGAATGAAAAAACATCAACATGATTTTAAATTCATATTGTTTTCAGTCTTGCATTACAAATAGCTGCAGTTACTATATGTTCTACTACTGATGATCACAGGGATATTTTTATTATGTTTATGCATTTAATTATTACTTAATAACACCAAGACATCTGCACACTATAAGAAAATCACTCATAAAATATGGCTCAGCAGTATACAAGCAGAGGTTGCCAAAACCAAGTTCTACCAGTGTACTTGACAAACAAGGTCTTCAACATTGCTGCTGCTTCTCTGTTCCCCAGGGCAGTGGAGATCTATACAAAGCTAGAAGATGAAGTACAGACAAATCCGTAGAGGAAAGAGGAATATGCATGCTTCACAGTTCCACGGGAAATTGGAAAATATTCTTATTTAAGGATTCTAATCTGTATTTTGTTTCAAAATGAACAATGGTTCAAGTATTGGTGATATAAACTGAATCACAGATTATAAACCGGATGTACCTCAGATGTTTTTAGTTTCTAAGTTTCGATTAGTTTCTTAGTTCAATGTGTATGTAATACTAAAGTGCTCTTAGAGGTAACTCTACTTCTTATTTAAAGCTTTTTTGGTTGGTTGGTTTTGTTAGGTTTTTTTATGCTTTTATTTTTAAATGAGCCATATTCAGGCTGCCTTCTTAAAATGAAGTTTCAAGTTTCCAGAAGTTTATACTTCATGACAAGCTTCACAACATTGAAAAAAAACTCATGTATCTAGATTAAACATCACTTGTTATTTAAACTCATTATGTACTGACTAGAGCTAAGAAAACTGACTTTTTAATGTCATTTTAACATCTACTGTATATATAATAGGCACTGAACACACTTAAAGGAAGACAAAAAATAAGGTTTTCCTGGAGGCTTTGAAACAGAAACAAAAGCTTGAAAGGTACATTTGTTTACTAAAAGCTTTTTTTCTTTAATACTTCTTTTTGCCAAGCAATGAACACATACACTAACAACTTAAGAAAAGCACAACATATTAGAATATGTTTTCCTCCTTAATTCCCCGTTTCATTTAATTTTAACCTTGCCGGCTCAAGGTTGATTTCTTTTTATTACTTTTGTCACTGTGTGATATATGGGAGTACCCATGCGTGCTTGTATTTTTCTCTCTAGGATGGTTCTGAAGTGCCTATGGGCTGTACATTTACTTTACGTTTGACCTCATGGCTAGCTTGTTAATTTGCTTTCCTTCAGGGGCTTTCTTCTGCTTTTATTTCTAGTTTATCCTAAACTAATTGAAATGTAAATTACATCAAGGATATGAAGTCTGCAAAAAAAAAATCCGCCTTAAAAATAATAATACATTCATGTGCCATTGCCATGGGTAATCTGTGCACATGGAGCAGCAAAATTTATGGAAAGAAGTATTTTTCCCCATCTGTCCACTACAGTAGAAAAAGTTCACTTCAAAGAGATCCTAGAAAGAGCAATCCAAAAAGGGCAGAAAAAGAAAGATATTCATAAAATATATGTGTTTCTGCCAGTAACTATCTGAATAACTCGATACTGAAATTATGCTGCAAAATTTAACAAATACTTCACTGTACATAAAAATTAAACAAGAGATTCTGAAACAGGTAATTTACAAAAAAAGCAGCACGTGGAGTAGTCTGCAACAGATACAAGTTGGATTCCCCAAGAACATCGCTCATGGATATGCCTGTGATGTGGCAAGCAACATGAACAAATACTCTTGCATTTGGAAAAGCATGCCAGGGCTGCATGGGATTAATCTGCTTTGCAAGGTCTTGCAAGCTTCAGCAAATTCTGTGGATCCCGGGCAAAGGGTATGACAACAGTATTTCTGGGTTAAAGACCTTCCCACAGAAAGAACGGACAGGGCTTTAGCAAAGCCGAGGACATGGTAAATCAGCCACACACATCCCATTAGGGAATAGGTTACAGGCGCCATACACTGTAACTGTATGTATTGCAAGTGTATAGGGATATTAAACTGAGAAAAAAGACATGGTGAAAGGTAACTGGGTTAAACAAGTACAGAGGTGTTAATTAGGGAAAAAACACTGGGAATTTGCAAATTGCAAATATACAGAATAAGAACATATTACTGAGAGAAAATTATGTCCAATTCTTTGTTTCACTAAAAGGATAGCTTCTCTTTGAAATGTGTTTATAATAACTGCCTTCCAGTGATTTATAGTTCTGACTAACCTCTGTTGAAACTTCCAGACCAAGAAAATGAGCAGAAGGAAAAGACGTATTTTGTTCGGACAGTCTTGGCTTAGGCAGAATTGGAGATTATTTTGCTGAAATTACAAGAATCAAGCTAGTATAACTTGTATCATTCCAGTTTCAAAGGAAGGGTATTTACCAGCTGCCGGCAGTTGCTAGAGATGGAAATGATAGCCTCCTTACCACCATGTCTAGGGATACGCTTCGTCTGATAAGCAGCTGGGACTTTATAGTATCTGCAACCCAAATACCTGTTAGAATTAGTCCAAAGTATCTATTTTTAAACATCTGGCCATCATTTAACTTTCAGGATTCGTTCAAAGTTATTTAGTAAAGAAGCAAAATCCCATGCCCAGCCTTGCAGCTGGAATAGAGCACTTGCACAGTAGCTTTACTTGGGCACCTAAAACTCAACAACTCACAGACGTTTCTGAAGTATGTGGAAAATTGAACTGCAGAGAATATGGGTGATAAGTCCAGATGTCCTGGAAACTTTTAGCTTAACTTTCACCAAATACGCAACAAATGTACACACATTGCTATGCGGAAAACCTCAACGGTAATATAGAATTGCCAAATATCCTTGCACTCTCCAACTTCTCAGACAGCAGTGCCTAATGTCCTACCACATATCCTAACGGGTATTCTCACACCTCTCATCTCATCTGCGTCTTCCTGCTGGAAACCCAGCACCTCACACCAAAACCTCCAGGCCCTCCTCTGGCTTGGAAAAATCCAGCCTTGTGCCTCATGTCCTGTCCTCCCTCTCCCATGACCAATTACAAGTTCCCAGAAGGGGATACGAAAGGGAAAAGGTACATCCACTCAAACTGTGAACCGAAAGGACCAAAGTTTTGCGCCCAGCCGTCATCTTATTCCTGCTCTCCGCACACGTATAATTATAAATGTATGTCTTCCTTTTTCTCCTGCTAAACTTTACTAGAGATTAATTATTTCTCATTTCAGTTTCTGAAAATGTTCATAAAGAGCTATATAAAATCACTGTTCCCAGTTTAATAAAAAATACTTATCTGAATATAATTAAATTTTTAATAGATGATGGTGTCTCTCTTTCCCCCCCTTTTCATTTTTGGAAGGTGAAAAATACATTCTGGATTAGAAAAATGCTTCCTTTCATCATTTTTCTCAAATATTCTATAGTACAGAAGCTAGTTTTAACCTCGTCAATTCATACAATTGCACCTTTCAAATGCCTGGAGGGGAAAGAACTCTGACCTCTCGTTGCAAATCCAGAAAAAAATCCATGATGAGACTAAATGGTTATCATCATACCTGAGTGATTGCTGATTACACCCGTGTTTTGAGTACCAATGCTTTGTCCCCGAGTTCACAGTTAACACAGAAATACAGAATGAAGATTCTCAGCTGTTACAGATGAGCAGAGCCGTGGGTGGCTGAGCGCTGGGCTTCTCTCCCCACGGGCAGGGCCATGGCAGGAAGGACCCAGCCAGCAGAGCACCCCGTCTCCATCGCTGGCCAGTGCCCTGTGCCCAGCAACACTACGAGAACAGCCATATCCCAGCACGTCTCCAGTTAACCCTGCCAGCTTCCAGCCTTTGGCGGCTCAAGGACTTCCCAAGCCTGCGGTTGTACCATTTGGTTTTAATATCCCTCAACGGACTATTTCGTGTGCTCATCTTTTTGCACCCAGGCAAACTTTAACAATGCTCTGTAACGAATTGCTTCCTGTACCTCTGCTCTGTGATAAAAGATCTCTGAGGATGGTGATGAGGGTCTTACAGAAATCAAAGAATATCGTATTTTGTGATCAAGGATCTAAGCACAACCTTTATAGAAGCATAAAAACTTAATTTGTTCATGTAAGAAAGCAGCATGAAATTAATGGAAACCCAAAGGCAGCTGACATTCAATTCAATTATTATGAAGTGGTGAAATTTTAGTAGCATTATTTCAGTTTTATATAGCTCCAAGAAAGAAATACAGGTATCAAGAAATACAGCTATCAAGAAATAAATAATAAGGGGTTTATTATGAATATTTTGTATAATCAAACATTTTAAAGACATTTCAGACTCAGATGCGTACGTGGTTCTGAACCCCACCGCACACTTAAGTAATCAATTCACATATTGAATACAATACATAGACTAGAAAATTTTGTATTTCTCATTTCTTCTCCTCTGAGTTATAAATCTCACAAAGGCCATTAACCTAAGACAAGAACATGAGGGGACAAGTTAAAAAGTACATTCCAGTAATATTATTTTTTCCCAGCAATATTTATTTTTCCAAAGGGGAATAGTAAAGAAGTGTGAGGATTTTGTTTCTTAGGCTTCACATGTCTTTGTTTTCTTAAACAACTGGAAAGACAGACAGTAAGTGTGACAGGTCTCCAGCGGACTTCCAGGGTAGTTTAGCTCATACTGACATCAAAGTTGAAACCCTAAGCTATCACTCTTGCAGGGAACTAAATAGACCCTGCTTTTCTCTCTGTTTTTGAGTAGAAATTCTACTCAGGGAATCTGAGAAGCTTCATCATGGAAATTTTGAATTCTCTCTTCGGAAACTTGCATTTTCATAAAATAAATTCCATGGTGAAAATTCTTAGTATAAAGAACAAAACAAGAAAACTAAAGCCGACATTTCCAGCAAAGAATACTCAATAGTTTAAAGGAGTAACCCTCAACATGCACTACTTCCTCACCTGCCACCAATTATAATAACACAAAGGCAAAGAAATACAAGACTACAGAAACTACAAAATAAAAGTAAATGTAATAGTAGAGAGGGCTTTGGGCAGGCCAACTCAAATTTAGTCTTGTATATTTTACCAGAGTTTTAATCGTCTTCCCTCATGGACAATGAAATATGGCACATATGACATCTTCTTAATTACTTCTTGGGCTTAGATTAGTTATTTTATTATGTAAAGTGTTATATTGTTAAGTTGTGTTTCATACAGATTTATAGATCATTAGCTAATTATATCTAATATGAAACATGGTAATTAAATTCTCATTAATGACAGTTAATTTGATGTTATTAAAAAAGCGGTAATTTTATTCTACTTAATTTTAATGCAGGAATGAAGTGCACTATAGCTTAATTAAAGCTATGCAAATAATTAAAACAAGCTAAGAAGTCAGAAATGTTCTAATCATAGCATCTTTTCGCCTTTTAAAGGCACATTTATTTATTTTGGTCTTAGTCTGAAATTCAGTAACTTGCATTGTACTTCCGTAATTAATGAATAATTCAAGACATCATAGAGCAAGTAGTACAGAAAGCACTGGAGATAAAGTGCTCTGGTATAATGTATTGCTTTAAGCATTTCCATATAGTAGGGAACACAACTGCTCTCTCTGTTGCATCAATTCTATAATCTGTTATTTGGAAAAGAGTATTTCAATCAACTCTCCACTTCTTAGATGAACAAATACATAATAAATACAGAAAACATAATGCAATGTAGATAGCACTTAAGACATTCTACGTCATTGATTATTCCAGGAAACTTGTTGATGTGCCCTAAAAATTTGTATTTATTTGTTTAGGATCCGATTCCGTACTCTTCTAAGGAGCAATGCATTGCTCCTCCAGTTATCTTGCTAATTTCTAAACTAAAACTGTCTCTTAATCTGAATGTATAAATGAACTTTACCTAAATGAAATGACCCAAACAAACTCTTTCC
>NW_009615630.1:108429-141854 GCF_000690535.1 Cariama cristata
TATTATCTGTCTAATTTTTTGCTATTTGTAAGGCCACGACATTACAGACCTGCAGAGCTCTTTACGTCTGTACAACATCTTATGGAATCAATGAGTCTGGCTGTGTGCATGCCTGACCCAAACACTAATCGCAAAATTCCAATTTGAAATTCACTAATTCAATTATTTGCGAAAATGGAGATTGAAATATCACCCCAGGTGATCAAATTAAGGAGAAATCAACGTCTCTGGCTAACTAGATCTATGTTCATATGTAACATTAACCATTAAATCTAATTACTGGGAATTCACCCATGAGGAATCTATACAATAAGAATTTCTACACAAAAAGTAACATTTCATATTTGTACTGAATATACACGGTTAATGAGATCTGTCAAGATAACCTATGTAATACGAAGAGTTTCATAATGAAAGAGGCACATGTATAATGAAATCTCACTATGTCCCTTAAATTCAGTAGAATATGCATGCTTAATAAAACTATGCATATAAACAATAAGCAGGACTCAACAGTACAATTAATTACTGTTTAGTAATCATGGATGAATGTTCAATAACCACATTAAAACAAACTCTTCTTACCATGATGTATAATCAAACAGCCATGGGCGATTTTTCCCTTCTATCAAATGCATCTCACTGATTTTTCTTGCTTACAGTTTCAGTTTGCCCATCCAAAGAGTTTTAGTGCTTTGAGAAACACTTTTGATCTATGAGGATTCAGTTTTGTGACAATCTTTCAGATGACATTAGGTAAAAATAGAATTTATTATATTTATGGAAAATTGAAAAAGTTCAAACATATGACAGTCTATCCACATGAAAAAAAAGTAATTTCACAATCAATGTCGTAATCCAGGACTTTGTCTAGGGACTTTAGTTCTGTTAGTGATGCCAAAGAGAAGAAATTCCTGACAAACTAAAGCAAAGGGATTTAAAACAACAAAAAAAAAAACAGCCAACCCACACAAAACCCAAAACCCCATTTTTTTTCCAATGTTAAATAGGCACAAGGGATCCCTATGAAAAACAGAATATAGACTGTAATTCAAACATTCTTACCTAAGTTTTCAACAATAAAGAGTAAACTGTATTTCCCAGAACAGACTTTAAGCATCAATGTTTCACAATGAAATCTTTTGTAAAATTATGCTTGTAACTTTTTAAATGAGAGAAAGCATCTATCTTTAGTGATTGCATGTATGTAAGGATGTAGTGTTTCCCTTTTCAGAAACAAATTTTTTCCAAGCGGCCTAACAATTACAAACATTTCAGTGCTTAATATCAAATAAAACATTTGATTTTTGCAACCCTTATTTTTTCATGCTTCTTCAATTACCACTGAACTTTTTCAGATAATACAATTCAACAGCAAAGACTAAGTAAGCCTGCTATAGTGTAGTTCTCATCCCAAACCGAAATGGCCAGGCTGGGGGCTAGCAGAGAGGGTACTTTTCACCCTGTACCAGTGAGAAGAGTTCTTTCCACATTTTCAAAGTTCAGGATCTGTGGGCTGCAGTTTTTCTTCCATAATGCAACTCGAACTTCTAATTATTTTCTACCTAACAACTTGAAGCCATGAAGTGTACTTCAGTCACCTAAAGAATGGTGAACAGTAGTATCGCAAACTTATCAACAAATCCAAGTGTGAGAAGGTCCTCCATGTAGAGACCTTGGTCATCGTGTCAGCTGAAATTGGAGAATAAACTTTATACTGCTGCAACTGTGTTATGTTGAAATGTTTTACAAAGTAGAACAAAATCCAATTTCTTGAAACTTAATTGGCAAAGCAGTTGCAGCTTAGTTAATTTTGCAACTCTATCAAAAGCTCTCATCTACCGTGAAAGCAAAAACATTTTCAAGCACAAAACCCCCACTGGTTAAGCAGAAATGTCTGTGTTGCGTATACAGCAGCTCTTAATGACCTAACAACTTCGAAGCTTCTTTGGGATCAAGAAGGCTCTGGTTCAGAATATTAAATAAAGTTAGAACATTTCAGATTATAGCACATAATACAAATTAATCCTAGGGCAACCAGAGAAGCAATATTGCTGTTACTCTCTATTTTCAAAAGTATGGGTTGTATTTTGGTAAATTCATTTTACTAATCAGATTTATGGGCACATTTTGCAGCTAGTTCATAGAAGAAAAAAAAATTCTTTAAAATGAAAGCGTATTAATAATGTGGTAAGCAAAGGAGAAAAAGAAATTGAAGGCATTTCTATTTTCTTGAATTTTACCTATTTATTTCCCAATGTAATTTGAATCAAAGATATCTGCCCAGATCCTCACGCACTTCAAATCAGCATAAAATCTATTAAGATCAACAGGGCTATGCTACACAAATCCATCCTTCCTTACTATGGCCATGCAAGAAAAAGAAGACACAAATGGCACCCTGCCTTACACATTTGCATCCAGAAGCTGGTGAGACACCACTGCGCAATACCAGGAAGAGATGAACTGTAAGCACCACAAGTATGCAATTGGAAAGGAAGGGTTCATAATTCATCGGGCTCGACAGGGCTAAGCTACATGACCTGTACTTTAAATACTGTGGAAATCTGAAGATAACTTCTTGGGAAAACAAAGTTACCTACAGAAGGAATTTGGACTTCATCTTTCTTTCCTGGACTGAATTCAGTCTACTGTGTGACTACCAGCAGACAAGGAAGGAAAAAAACACTGTCATCAATAAACGTCTGTGTTCTCATTCCCTTTGCCTGTGCAGGAACAAAGGCGGCAGTTACAGATTTTTGTATACAAATCTTGGAGGCTCAGTTTAGGACTATGTTTCTAGAGTATACTCAGGCCTAGAAATAGAAGAATATGCAATACTCTGCTGAAAAGCTTTGTTTGTCTTGCTATGATATTTACTTTTACATCTATTCTCACTTTTGAGACAAAAGATTATAAAACACATTTTAAATAAGACTAAATTAATGTTTTTATGATGTCATTGTACGTATTTTGTGCAGTGTTCATGTTCATTTAGTAAGTTAAAAAGAACCATTAACTTATCCTAATATGAAAACTAGATTTGTCACAGTGTAGTATTTTCTAAAGTTTGTTACGTACTCATGAAACGTACTACTGAAGGTCATCTGAGAGATGTGCTCATGAGTGCTGAAGTGGCTTTGGGAACTACAGCTTACATGCCATAATGGTTTTCTCCTTAAACTGACAGAAGAATCATACACCTCTACAAGGAATGCACACACCTTTATACAATTTTTCACACATTAACATATACTTCCTTTCATTTCACTACAACCACCTCTTTCATTAGATAGATTCTGGAAGAACAAGAGCAAGATTGTCAAGCACATTTAGGCACTTAATGATGCAGTTCAGCCATTGCTAGGTTTTCCAAATGCCTGCAGGAAATTGTTTCCTAATAGACTATGGTATTTATAGCATCTTCTTGTGAAGCTTCAGGTGTCTAAATCCTCCTGCAAATCTACGATTCAGTGAGCCTCTGGTAATTTTTAAGTGCTTAAGATTCTGATTTTGTTACAACTAGTGTTTCCACAGCATACCAGACAGCAGCACTGTATTAGAAGAAATGCACACTGTCAAGTACAGACTCTGTAAATAGATACTTTGTGTTGAAATTAATGATCTTGACACCATATTTCTGTAACTAAAAGAACAAATGAAACACAAAATATGGTGAAAAAAATCTCAGGTAGTAAGGTTCTGGTTTGAATGAAGTGCACTGGAGTCTATTGATATTCATGAATTCATAAAACTTCACAACTGATCACTCAGCTTTGGCCAAATGAACATTTGTTACCATGCCTGTATTTTCTACTTCTTCCAGTCTTAAAACTAAGAATAAAGCTGAAGTACTTTGCAAATCCTCATTGTATTGAGCTTATACTGATAGTCTTCAAATGCTTTCTCAACCAGAGAGTCAAGAGCAAAAATTCACTAATAATCAAAAAGCCTAAGAAGTGAGGGTAGGATGGAAGTAGGAAGAATTAAAAGAGGAAATTGGTAAGCAGTACATTTTGGTAAGGATTAGCTCATTCGGTTTTGCTTCTGTATGTGTACATTTGATCATCTGTTCAAAACACATCCTCAAACAAATCCAGAGATCTCTACTGAAGCCAGTTACACATCACAGAAATCGTAAGATAATCAGATCCTGACAAATCCTATAGCAATTTCCTGTTGGTGCTTTTATAAATGGAAATTGAAAGAAATATAGATTAATCATTTTTTAGTTCAGAATTAATTGAGCATTATGGAAATTCTGAACAGGAGAATGAAGTCTTTTTCATGCTGAATATCTTCAAGGGGCTGCACTGACCACAGATGACATTCAGTGAATGGGAATTCACGTGTACTTGTTCACATGTTAATAATTCTGCTGTTTCGATCTACATTATTTCATTCTGATCAGGTAAAACTTTGGCTATATGGACAAAATGTAATCACATTCATCTGTCAGGAAACTTCTAATTTATGCAGCTGTCAGAAATAAATTACATTCTTCCTGAATTTGTTCAGCTTTTGCATGTGAGTGCTGGTCTGTATTACTGATGGGACTTCAGCATTTCCCTAACAGGATGAAATTTTATTCTTTGAAATAGGCAGACCTTTTTGAGGCCTTAAAAATGGAAAGGATATACTGAGACTTTTAAAAGGTTATTGTTCTTTGAGATACTAATAAATAATTTATCAGCAAGGCTGCATACACTGACAGTCCTTGCCTTGACAGCAGAACTTAATTAATCCATCTAATTTATTGATCAATTTAGAAGTAAAAACCCTTCAGACCTAAAATTAGCCATTTACTCACTCTGAGTTATGAAGTACAATTTATTACATAACTTCCATAAGAGGGAAATTAAAAAGAAAAAAAACACCTACCAGTCATCTAAAAGGTGCTAGGCAGGCTGGTAAATTTGTTTCTAAAAGCTATACCAGACTCTTAAATTTACAGTAGTTTCTATTTCATGTCAACTCTCAATGGAAACAAATCTGCTAGATTCATTACTTTATATACCTTCTAAGTGGTATGGGTAATAGGTAACGGCAGTGTTACTCATGTTTTCCAGCTAGGAGGTTAAACAGCCACTCAGACTTATAAATGAAAAACCCCTCAGTTACCTAAAGTTTTAATTGTATCATGACAGAAACGGTTTAGGGTACTTCCTCTAATACTCAAAAATTCTCAAGACAAACAATGAAATCACATGTTCCAATACACCTTGGCACTTAAAATAGAAGAGAGTTTGTTGTTTAAGACAACTTGAGTCCCAAGTTTCACGTACAGATGTGTCAAATAAATGGCCATGTCATGGCTCTTTAGCAAAACCAAGACATTTTCAAAACATGTCTTTTATCGTGAACACTTACCTGTGATTCAGTTCCAAACTGCCTTCCACTAGAACAAGATTACTTCAAGTATCATAAGCAATCTTAATGATACATATGAAGATGCAATATAATGCTTACCACACAAAGACTTCTGTATGAGATTAACCCAAAGATAAGCAGATAGCATTTTTTAAAAAAATACATCTAACTTTCAGTACTTTGATTTAATTCATGGAACTATTTCAGCCCACACTAGCATCTTAGTCCCTAACCTTCCTCATGCTCCCATAGCAACACCTAAATCTCTGCAAGTCCACCAGCAGAAACCTGAGTCTGAACTGCTCTTTGTCAGTTTTGTATGCCTTTCTGTGCTGAAATAGCAAAAAAGGATTCATGTTATTTATTTCTCTCAGAGGTATCCTCTAAAAGATATCTAAATACTTCTTTAAGTATGAATCTACCCTGCGTAAAGACATGGCTCTAGCACCAGTAATGACTCAATCCTTTAAAATGAAGCTTGTATTTCTCCCACACCTAGAAAGAAAATAAATTTTTTAAGCACTGTGATATTTCAGTGAGATTGGTATTACAGAAATGCTGAACTGTAGATAACATTATTCTCCATTTGATGTGAAACATTATTAGGATTTTATATTAGCAGACTACTCAATTTGAAGAAAATGTGTCAGAATTACATAGTACAGAAAAACCACCTCACTCCATATGTTCTCTTAATTACTTCATTATTCTTTTCAAGATCTATGAACAAAAAAGAAACTGGTATGTTGCATATTTGAAAATTTGATGACAATAAGTGTTGTGAACACAAAGTGAAAGAATGATAGCATGGCACTTTGTAACAATGAAGAGCACCCAAGTCAACAAAATGTCTGAAAACAACAGGGAATGGAGGATAGAAGTATGAACGCATACAAGCACAACTTTGCTTTGCATCTTGAAAGAACTGAATAATCAGAACTCTCTACAGATTCAAACTGTGCAGGTTGTTGAAGGATTTCCTCCACTCTAGGAAAGATGTAGTTATATGACAGAAAGTAAAGGCTAGAGGTAGTTCTCAAAGGCATCCCTAAACAAACTAAACGACTCTGTACCTCTAGTTATATACCAGATTTACTTAACAGCCTTGAACATGTGAGATTGGATGCCATTCTGCTTTCTCTGAGGTATTTTCCTTTACTGAATTGTTTCCACAGCAGCTAGGAAGAAACTGTGGGATGCATCCTTTTGAAAGGGAGCCTACAAGCTAAAAAGGAAGATCATTCCAATAGAAAAAGTAGCCAGAAGAAGGGAGGAACTTCATCTTCTGAAGGAGAATCCTGCTCAGAGCACAGCCAGAGGAGTGCCTGCATGGCTCTGTGCAGCCAGGTCCCAGCTGCACCCGGTGGGTGCTCCAAGGCTGCCTGGACTCATACCAGCCTCCAAAGCTGGAGTGCCGTTGGCATAACACTGGACCTGGGTTACAAGTCCTTTGCATGTCAGTAGGAGTGTAATCTACTGCATACTAATAACACACATACAGGTCAGCAAAAACCACTGGGGCTGTGGGGGAGAGAAAAACCCAGAGCAGAATGTGAGAGGCTGGGTTTCAGGTGTGTGTAATAAGCAAGGCAAAGGTGGATTTACACCTGAAACTCTGCCATCACAGGTGAATCTTCTAATCACTTATCTTTTTTAATGGGCTGTGTCTTTCTCTCTTCTTCCTTTATGTCATACTTTTCTTTCTCTAGTTCTCAGCTTCCAACCACTGCCAAATATTTGTTCAAAATATATGCACTTCTATAAGGAGTGACAGGAAACGCAGAACCTGCCTACAGAGGTCGGTCAATAAAAAGACATTCTAAGTTAGTTAACGAAACCAAATAATAAGAGCAATCAGGTACAGTTGTACTACTCCAAAAAACATTATTTAGCTGTTAAAGTTGCTTGGATATCCTCTGAAGTCAGCAAAAACCACCACACCCATGTCTTTTTATACAAGTTGTAGAGATTATCACAGCCCTTTAAATTTTTTCCATTGTTTTGGAGACTGGCTTATCTTAAGAAGGATTTACAATTAAATTTAATTATAAATTCATTACTACACACACAAACTGCTAACCTTTACTAGGTAAAGCTAAAACCCAAACACTTTAAGTTAATCTAATTCTCTTTGGAGCAATTATAAAATTCAGTAGTAATTTTTGTATTGGACACTGGGCATTTAATATATTCAAAACATAGGCCAATGAGTAACCAGGATTTCTATGAAGAAGGATTTCTTCACATTCAAGTGATTCTTTGACAAAGGATGGTACCATATTAGAGAAAGGAGATTGCAGAAAGACTAGATATAGTGAAAATATGGAACAGTAACACATAAAGAAAAATACTGATAGTCTGGTTTTCATAGATTCAGAAAGCATATGTGCCTGTGCTATACAAGACTGAAACGGAAGAGTTACACACAAATGAGGGAAAATGCATCATATCCCCTTTTTAAAAAGAAACTTATTTTTACAGAGAAGAAAAACTTCCCAACTTCCAACAAGTCATTTTTTGTTTTGTTTTTCCTTTAAAATACTATAGAAGAATGTATCATGGCATGAGTTTGACACGAGAGCATCAAAGTTCTGAGTTTCTCCTTTTCATCTCAAGTACTAATTGGAATGACTAAATATATAAAATACCTGGTGCTAGTAAAGATCTGGAAGTCAATCTAGCTCCAGAAATATTCAAGCATGTATTTTTTATTGCCCTAAGCTATTTGGAATAAAATAGAATTCTAATCATAAGTAACAAAGTTGTTACGAAGCATCTTCTGCATAGGCATCTCACCAAACCTGTTTCTGACGTATTGCTATCCTTACAGGAGATTGCCATAGATCACCATCACTAACATTTCTGGAAAGGCTTCTGTTGAGTGTGCATGAAGCAAAATGAATAGCAGCAAAATGACAAGCGGCAACTGAAGTTTATTCTTCACTGAAGAGAGAGACATTTTGTTTGCGTGTGTTACTGGCTGGTAAAAACAGACAACTTAAAAGGGAGAAAGTTATACATAAATAACTTGGAGGAATACAGAATTCATTCTAAACACGCTCTTAAGTTATTTGTTTCTTCCTAATATTATTGATGAATAAACCACGATGCCAGACATACCATCTAACCTGGTACAAAACAGCAAAGGCGGCTATAATGAAACGTTCTATCACTGTGAATTAGCATAGGCAGGAGATAATTACTGTTCGATAGCCATGCTCCCTAGAACATAGTTTACATTAGAAACTGTTTTGACAGTGTATCTAAGTCCATAACTGCCTGAATATAAATCACTTTGGGTGAAATACCAACAGCAGTGATGGATCCCTAGAGCTCTGATTCTAGTATCACGAGTCACATCATCAGTTGTTCTGCGTAGGCTCAGCTGACTTCAGAGAACAGATCCCTACACCAAGGGACAACTGTACATTCCCATTCTCTTCGTAATGTAGCCCTCTACATACACTTTTTTCCCCAGTATCAACCTGAAATAGAATTTATTTCCCTGAAGATAATTTCTCTTAGCACATACACAGAAACGGGATAATTTTTTTTCTATTAATATATGTAGAGCCCAGCACAACGGAGCTGTTACACTTGACTATAACAGCACTACAATAACACTACGGAAGTATTTTTCCAATTTCTTATCCCATGAGAGCGCAGCAAAATCAAAGCACAATTGTATAATCCATTAACAATTTAAAGTTTTTATTTGTTCCTAAAAAAACTTTCGTATCTGTTTGAATATCACACTATTTTCTCCTACATTACTTCCTCTAAGTCAGAATATATTTACAGTAATATTTAGTAACTGAAGGAAAATACTACTAATGTTTTCCTCTGCTATTATTCTAGGGTGCTTATCAGCAACTGTAGATGCCTGGATACAGGTATAAGAATCATAGAAACATTATGGTTGGAAGAGACCTCAAAGATCATCAAGTCCAACCGTATACCTGATGCCACCATGCCCACTAAACCATGTCTTGAAGCACTACATCTAAACGTTTTTTGAACACCTCCAGGGACGATGACTCCACCACCTCCCTGGGGAGCCCGTTCCAATGCCTAACGACTCTACCAGTGAAGAAGTTCTTCCTAATGTCCAGCCTGAACCTCCCCTGGCACAACTTGAGACCGTTTCCTCTTGTCCTATCGCTAGTTACCAGGGAGAAGAGACCGACCCCCACCTGGCTACCCCCTCCTTTCAGGTCGTTGTAGAGAGCAACCAGGTCTCCCCTCAGCCTCCTCTTCTCCAGGCTGAACCCCCCCAGCTCCCTCAGCCGCTCCCCATCAGACTTGTGCTCCAGACCCTTCGCTGCCCTTCTCTGGACTCGCTCCAGCACCTCAATGGTTCCATTGTTTAGTTTTATAGTCCAAAATCACACAAAACAAAGTATTTAAAATCAAGTTGATTTTCTGGTTATATTTTTGACGTTCAACACAATAAAATTGGAAAAGACAATGATAAAAATGTGGGTAAAATATTTAAATATGCTTTTGTTTGGCTATGATAAAGCTGTACTGGGACAGTGATAGATTAAGCTTACACCAAGCACATCTAAGAAGCAAAGACTATCAGGATTAATCATCTGTTGCATTTCCAGTTTTTAAGATCTCAGTGCTACGCCAAGCAAAAGCTAGTCTGTCCTTTTCAAAGCCTGCTAGAAATCCCTCACCTTCGCAGCTGACTGCCTCAGTGTTTCCCTCAGCTACGTTGTAAGGAGAACCCTGGCATTTCATTTACAAAACCAGAAATACATCACATATTCAATACAGGAATTGAAAGAAATTGAACTGAATCATTAAGTGGAGAATTAAAATAATATTCAAGACCATCAGAAAAACACAATCCCGTCACAGAGAAGCTTGCAAGAACACTGATGACCCTTCTCTTCACGCTTGGACACTCTGTCATACAGCAGGATACCGCACTGCACTACCCCAGGTTGGGAATGTTCATCTTTGTTTTCCAGATTAAGGCCATTTGTTTGTCCTGGTGGTGAAGTACCAGGGTTGGAGTTCTGCACTCCATTAATCCAGCAGCTACGGAGCCCAGCCCTACGTCTCTGGAATTTTCTTTTTGGTTATTTTCCCATCTACAAAATGAGTAAGAATTTAATTTCAGGAAAGAATGCTAGTCAGAGAAATACAAAACTACTGTCATTAGAGAAGAGATAAAACCAAAAGGTCTATTGGTGAGGAATAGGCAGAATAAAGAGAAACATAAGTGCAGGACCTAAGGATGTATCAGGTCACTGAAGAAAATTAAACATATGGAAGAGAGGCTTCTAAATTTTCACATTTATCTTTCGCATTATTCAAGTGAATATATACCCCGATTATAATGTGGTGGAGGAGGAGAAGGAAAAGGTATTCCCTACCCCAAAGACTTTGCAGAATATATAGAATTAAACATGTCAATTAACAACCAAGCCTAAACATCACATGAAATTTTGAATTATCTGTTTAGAGGACTAACAATAATTCTGCAAAAAGGCTTTCAAATACAAACAAAAAAGAGTTTGTACAAAACACAGAATCTCCCGACACTGAAAGAATGTGAGGATGAACAGAGCTTTTTTTGTTCATTAGCTTGCTTTTTGTTTAGGACATCTGTGTCTAGTATAATAAGCTGTATTGAAGAGATTCCTTATTGCAAGAGAAATTTTATAGATATTAATGAAATCCCAGGCTTGTGTGTTATGCATATACTTACACAGAGTACTAATCTCCAACCAGCCCACACACATACATCACACACAAGCTTGTCACCAAGATGGTGATTAATAGAGTGCTTCTTATTAGCATTGGCCCGCTAACTTTTTCGGACTCATGTTGGCAGGTGTGCCTCTACTGCTGGAGGCAACTGCGATAAAGACAGGGAGATCTAGAGGGAATCACTGAAACAGCCAGGTTTGGGAATGAAATCAGAGATCTGCAATCTGTTGTTATGATTTCAGTGATGAAGGAAATAAATCCAAGGATGCAAGTTTGAACTTTTTCACAGTTCGTAGCTCTCATCGGTATGACAATGCGACCCGCTCAGGGCCTGGTGTTTTCACACATGGGCACTGCGAAGCTTTATTGTTGCTTTTGATAGCACAGGGCTTGTGAGGCTCCATGTGGCTCTGCCCCAGAGGCAGCTCTCACAAGCCCTTCCTCTCAGCTCCCAGTCACTCAGCCTGCCTCTGGCACTCCGAAAGGCTCAGCAGTGCTGATGATACCCTGACTCTTTGCCATCCAGAGGGGATCAGTCCTTCAGACTGATGCAAAACGGAAAGAATGAAATGTGGTTTTGCTAGCATCCTCCTGCTGTCTCACTGTGCACACTATGCAGCTAGGCAGGAAAAACCCAGAAACTGGCCTGGACGAGCAAATGAAAAGCAGAAAACCAACCACTTTTAACATGAAGAATGAAATCAACAAGCAACATACGATCTACCTACAAACCATAACATAAAAGCTTTTCATGCTACTCTACTCCTATAAATGCATAGGGAAGAGACTTCTGATGTACGCGGAGAAAGAGTATCTCCCTGAATAATTCAAACTGGACTTTTAAATGCCAAGTGGACATACAGCTGCCCTAGCTGGGCACAGGAAACACCCATTTGGCTACCAAGAAGACCACGCACATGAGCAACAGCTGGATTTACATGGGGTGTTAACCCTACAAACAGCAACAGATCCCACCAGTCTGGGGGTTCTGCCTGCGAGAGGTAGCAGACTGCTGGCACAGCACACAAAGATGCTCACACTTCTCTCGCACACTCAAGCTGTGCTTCACAAGCCATATTGCCATTTCACAATGAAAAATAAACTGTCATTACATGGAGTGCTGTGCAATCAAAGACATTACTTATTGTTTTTCTCCTTCTGAATCTTAAATCTTACACAGGAACACACAGTGACATAGGTCTGTATTTGCTTAGATATCTGAGGAAGCGCCACTGCATCTTTAGAAATGCTAACCCAATCAGTAAACTCCAAATGTCAAGAGGACTAAAAGAAAACTGTGAAAGTATGCATAAACAACGCAGTTTGAGCTTATACAAAAAAAAGTCCATCAAGTTCATGTGCTAAAAGGTGACTGAGATTGAAAGACTCCCAATTAACATGCATCGCTGCTATACCATTATAGTCTTGTAATGAAGGAACGTTTTCACTGTTCAGAATGACTTTAGGATTTAATGTGTAAAATATGTTCAACAAACAGTTTTTACACCCATAAAAATTTTTAAATGTGTATTTTAAATGTATGGCAATTATAATCTGGGTCAAATTTTGAATACAAACTTCAATTTTTTTATTCATTTTTCCAATCATACAGGAAAGATGGGAGTGCAAACTTTTTTTTTCTTTTTGTCCTTGCCCAAAGACAAAGAAATAATCAAGAGCACTGGATGGATAGACTTCCATTTACAACCATCAAATAAAAGCCACTAACAGTTGCCTGCAGGCATGAAAGACACCTTTGGGATTAGTACTTTGAAAAATTCTTTTGGCTTAATAGACAAATGGCTGTTTATATACAATATATATTAAGTTTCTATTCCTCAGACGCTTAAATACTCTTACTCAGAGAAAAGGTACATGCTTTGTGATTACATACCCATATTGGCACACTTACCAAGCAAACAGTCATAAATAAACGTGAGGGAGAAGGAAGGCTGTATTTCAGGCTTGCAGATGTTACTGAAATTTGGGGCTAGATTTCAGCCACCGTTACCCATACAAGAAAAAGTTCCTTGTGGTGGGTTGACCTTGGCTGCCAGACACCCACACAGCCAAGGGTGCATGTCTCTTAAAGAAGATAATCCACCACAATCACTCTTCCAAAGGTTAAACCATCACCCTATAAAAATGCCTGACAGCTAATCTGGGTTTCCAGCTTCAACCTTCAGCCATGATGGAACTTTCAGTATTCATGCTCTTTACTGCTACATTAGGGATATTTGTATTAATAAATGTCAGGGTATATTAGAAAGAATGATGCTTTTAAGCATTCATTTTCATAAATTCATTTGGTATTCACTGCAATAACAGTAGTCGGAAGAGATTTGTTTTGTAGTAATGTGGATGTCATACCTATTTTCAAAAAAACTTTGTTCCAATCTAGCATTATTACACTATTAAAATTAGGTGCCACCAGACACTTCAATAAAGATTTACGATGTAGATGTGTAATGTAAGCAAATCATTGCCCAATTATTGGTTAAAAATGATACCATAGAGGCTGTGTAGGTCATCTCAAAATTTACCATCAGGAAGGTTTAATTGATTGAATTCTGGAGTAATTTCCTGCAAGAAATAAACAACTTGCAGCACTCAAAAATCCACCCCTGACTGTTCGGCTCCTGCCAAACAATATACAATATAGAATTATCACCCCGTGAACTCTGAAACACTGAAATGCAACGCAACATCTGCCCTGTCCTTCAAGGCTGTCATGAACTCCGAAGATCCCTTCTCACAATGACCCATCCCCTTTAATAAAGAAAGTACTGTTTTGCCACACAAATACTTTCTTTTTTTCAAGCACAACACAACAAGCAGACAAGAAAAAATGCAGTTTGTTTAAGAAAAAATAGTTAATGAAAATGAAGGAATAAGGATCATTAAAACTACTGTTTTAAATACCATAGAAAAGTGATGACAGATCTCTGAGATGCCTTTTTGGAGATTTTTCAGTCTTGAAATTTCTCCCAGTACTTCAACATATTTTTTCAAACTTTGTCACTTTTTAAAGAAAAAAAATTAAGAATGACTAAATGCTAGCGGAATAGAAGGTTTTGGTTGAGTTTTTTTAATACATAATTACCAGCTCTTCAGAATGATTTAAATGTCAATGTCATGCTTGTTTTAACTAAATCTTTCACCATCACACAGTCAGTGAAGTAGAAATCAGGTTGTAAAATAAATGAGGAAAAAACTGCCCTTTACCAGCTGTTTCAGTGATTCACTGATTAAACATTTTTTAAAAAAAGACCAAACCAGAATTTCATGGCAGATTTCTCACATTAACTAGTTTCTCTGAAGAGTCAGAGTATAACCTGAGTGACAACATTTAGAAGGAAGAGTTATTCTTTACCACAGTAATCATTAGGACACAAAACCACACAAGTCTTAAGGATGATTAAGACTGACAAGAAGTGGCAATAATCCCAAAAAAGGACCAACCAGTTCTGCATGTCCATGCAAGGAGCGCAGCAGAACAAACCATCGTGTACTTCAGTGACCCAAATGATTACTGAGATCAGATATTGGGGGCAGAGGAAGGAATAGAGCAACAACAAAAAACGTCTAATTCAAAACAGAGTAGAAGTGAACTTTTACAATGGCGAGGTTGTGGACCTGCTTTCATGGGAGGTTTCCAAAGATGACAACGCCTCCACTGAGCAGGAAAGCTACTACAAGAGGCTGGAAGCAGAACCTTATCCAACCGCCTCCAGGAACCCTTCTTTTCATACAAATCACCGTGGATGGTTTTGATTTACTGGACACCTACATTTTTGAGGATTTTTTTTTTCTTTGTTAGTTACAGGTATTCATAGAAATATGTGGGGTTAACTGAAGATTTTTCTAAGCAAGCAACTTGACTGTGTCTCAGGAGGATCTATTTGGTTCTTCCAGTGCTTAGGAACATCATGTATCATTACAGAATTTAGATTTAATGCAGCCTGTATGCCCGAAGTTATTAATAACCAACGAACTTCATAAATGTCTAAAATCTGAGTGGCATAATTTTAACATTAAATTTCCACTATTTTAGTGTCTTAGCTATTGTGCATTGCCATTCAGAAGTTTTGTAAACAATCCATTAGCCGCTGAAAGGATGAAATATAGAATGGAATTCTCAGACTAAATATTTTTGGTTGTCTTAGAAATATTGATGATTTAGGGTTTCTGTTGATGGCAAAAGCATTAGGTTTCCCACACCTGGCACTCTATTCCCTGCCAAAGAATGACAAACGATAAAATCCGATGTTCTGAATACTAACATACCCCATGCCCCAGATCACCGCAGAGTACTGTCAATCCAACAGGAACACCTATTTAAAGATTACTATATGCTTATTGCAAGAGCTCGAGACTTTGAGTCACAGTTGATTATCTTTCTTTAAAAGTTAGAGGCTTTGGGGTTTGGGTTTTTTTGTTTGTGGTTTTTATTTTTTTACAGGCACATAGCAGTACATAGGGAAAGTTCTTGTTCATGGTACACACAACCTAAAGCCAAGCTGCTGAGATATGCAAACTTAAAGGAACTGGACAGGACAGATGCCAAAAAGAACTAGTTAATTTCTATGTAATGCAAAATAATAGAAAATTAAAATACTACAGGGTTAGTGCAAAATACTGAAACAAGACCACATTAATCGAACTAATAGGCAAGACATTAAACAATAAAAAATTACACACAAATTGAGGGTATTCCTCTTTTAGATCTATGAGGACCCTGTATGTTGTTAGAAAGGTAAATACAGAATACAAATTATATTACCTTTAATGAAGATAAGTCCTGTTTGGCCGCAATGTATTTTTATGAGAAGAGGATCTATTTGGTATGTACATACATTTCAGATTACCAGTGGATCTCTAAATAGCATGATTTCTGTGGAATCTATTGAATCACAACAGACAAGGAACAAAGAAGCCAGAATATATTGTATCAACTGTTCATTTGGATCACTGTCTCTTGTCATTCCTACAAAGAAGGAATCTATGAAATTCCATGCATAATTCTCCTCCAAGGAAAATTAAGACAAAAAAATAAATTTAGATTTCACTCTCTTTTTTTGAAGGTAATTCTAACGTTAAAGTAAAACAGAGGTACTGGATAAAAAGATGTTTGCCTAGTTTTCTTTAGGAATGCGGTTCTGTTTGAGGAAAGAGACAGACATGAGACAACTTCTGAAGAGAAAAATTATTTGAATACAGGATCATTAACAACAAACTTAGGCGTATTTTATTTTTCTTTCTCCTTGTATTTTGTTTCTCATCTGATAAAAAATAATTTCTATGACACATTCAATTTTTATAAGCCAGAGTATCTTTCAAGGATTTCGTTAGAGGTGACACAAAGCCCACTTAAATTCACAAACATATTGTTGCAAAATGAAAGCCTTCTGCTTAAAAATCACTAAATCACTAGCAATGCTTTCAGTTTTTCTGAGTAAGTGAAGAAATTTCAGCACACCCCAATGAAACCTGCCCAGCTGAGGTGTCAAGCCTTGATGCATTTGTCAGACAGAGTGCATGATTTGGCTTCATAATTGACAGACCTTGTAGTGGATTTAGAAAAAATGAAGGAAAAGATAAAAAATTGGAATCTGAGCACATTTTCTCTTCGCATTCTGCTTTTCCTCCAATGGAAGTTAACATTTGATAAACAACTATCTCTTTCTAGTGAAACAATAAACTACAGAAATGCTGTTTGTGTGGTTTCTGATTAAGAAATGTCTTAAACATATCTGTTGCAAAGTAAGATGCCTGGAAATATATTTTTACTATTTTTTCCCCTATATTTTTAGCGCTGTTGAAGGTGCTTTATCTCTCATCAGGTGGTTTTTGTAAAATGCCTTTTCAGGACCTCAGGGCTGGGAAGAATACCAAGTTAGGAGTGAACTGGAAGGAGAAAGCTGCAGTTCCATTTAGGATTCCCTACTTAACTTTGGGGAAGAAATCTGGAAAAAGCGAGAGGCATGACCTAAACCACCAGACTGATTGGCACGACTCAAAGAACCAGGGAAGCTGTGGGATTTTGACTCTTAGGTAAGCAAGAATAAACAAGAGATATTTGGGGCATGGGAATAATGCCTAGGTTGCCTTGAGGAAATTTACTTTGAAGAATGAGAAGAATGAATGTCAGAAACAGATCTGAGTATGTTCTAGGTTTATCAGACTGTGCTGGATTACCTTATTTTAAAATCTAGATAGTTGGTGTAATCAAATATGACCTACCAAACAGATACAGTGAGGGCTTAATTACATTAAAATGGGAATGGACTTCAAGAATGTGAACTGCAGTACAAATCCAGAGGGCAAAATAGGTGATTAAGAGTGTGAGAAAGTATAGACTATGGTATTGTTTATTAAGATTTTTGTTAAGCACAATGTAAAGGTCAAAAGATGTGAAACCGATTACTAAAACAATGACCAGATACCGCTTGTGCAAACAAAGATAACCACCAGATGTTCAGGAACTAACATAAATATGACAAACAGCCTCATATAAGGACATATGACTAAGGGGTCAACTATGGGACAAGGGAGGAAGACTTCTTACTTCGGCCTTAACGACCACCGGGAGGCAGAGAACGACCCCCTAACAACAACTGAAGCATGCGCAGAGTGCCTCCACTACTTCATGAAAAAAGGAAGTAAAGATGTATAAAAAGGGAACTGTTTGAAATGCTCAGTACGGCAGTTGGCGGAGCACAGACTCCCCTGCCGTCCAGCGCTGCATTTGCTCATATCCTACTTGCTATAATCAATAAATTTTAATTGAATTTTGATCCTTTGTGGTCTCAATTTATCACAAGAGGAATCTGAGAATATCTCAATAACTAGTCTTCCTACTTGCTCACAACTGATTTGCCCCATGGTGTTTAGCATGGGTTATACTCATAAACACTCATAGATTATCAAGTTAGCGATGACACTGAAAAGTCGCCATGAGCCTTTTGAAAAATGTTCCCATATTTGTTTTTAATTTATTCCAAAGACCTATGCTGCTATCATATTTACAGAATCAGTTTAGTACTTAATAGGTTTTAATGTATTTCAGAGAAAAGAAAGCTTGCCTATGATTTGTTCTATTTTTCAGGACAAATACTTCCCTGTAAACTGCCATTGCATAGACAAATTCCAAGCAGCTACTATTTTGATCTAGGTTATCCAAAAATCTGAGTAACTAATGCATTTAACTTTGTTTTCAGTTCAGCTGTGTCTGAAAAAAAAAAAGCTTTAGGGAAGATGCAGAAATATTTTTTATTTTGTATTCTTGCATGAAAAACAAATAATAATGTTCAATGGCCCACTGTCATGGGACTAGGTGGAGGAGGGGGGGGAGGCAGAAGGGAACTCTGTTCTGCTACTGTTTATATTGAGGTAACCAACCCTGTGGCATGATCCACTGGATATATCCAGAGCATTTGCCAGTTCTCTCATAAGAAGGATCTGGAAGTCAACTTTATCAGAAAGCAGAGATAGTCAGAAGCTAAAAATTTTAGTCTAGAAAAGACACTTCTCTCTTCCTCAGCTCTTAAAATAAAGAGAAGGGAATGCATGCATGAATACGCAGGGACTTAGTCTCTTATTTTTTGGGAGGGTGTTCAATTATTTTATCGACTATTTGTGAGAGCACCTTATTTTTTTGGAGGTTGTTCAATTATTTTACCTATTACTTCTGAGAGCACCTAGGCACCCACTCTATAACATCAAGTCTGAAAGCAAACACTATGCAGGCAGAAAAAAAGCGATGATGTATCCCTAGTGGTATGTGAATTATTGTCAAATGGGTCCTAGGTGAGAGAAGGTAGTAATACTCTGACCTGGTTAAACTCCAGACTGTGAATCCTAACTTTCTTCCTGATTTTCTAGTCCAAAAAATGAGTCCCTGTCCCAAAGAATCTACACTCGAATCAGTGACTTTTATAGCACTATTTTACATTTCCCTGTAAAGGCATTAGTTGCAAGCTGATAATAATCCTGTTCAAAGCCCAAGGTTTTTGGTAGGACTTGCTCTCTCAGCAATATAGATACCTTTAGAAATGCCATCTTCACAGCAGCGATTCTATGCACAGGTAATGGTATCAGTACTCATAGGAGAAAACCATTGATACAAAACCAGCACTCTATACAGATACACGTTATGTTGCAAAACATAATGAGATACTAGGCAAGACAGTGAATGCCAGGAAAAAAGGCTAAAGATGCAGATTTCCATTTGACTGGAGTTCTACAGAAAGCAGAAACACGGGTTATGTCACTGTTTAGTAAAAGTAATTTTTTGCCCCATTGGCTCTGTATATTTTATTTGAGTTCACAACTAAAGAACATAAATTTTCCTCCTTCTCAGGCTGCCTTAATTTAATTTTTTTGTCTTGGTTTTTATGTCTAAGTAAAATGGGCTGGTAATTATTAGTAATGGAAGAAATAATTATATGTTCACAATTACTTCAGTGAATAAACTGTAATCATTGAGCTTTCTATGACAACTCATTGGACATTAAGTTCTTCAAGTGTAAGTTATACCATGTACTCTTAAAAACATTATTATATTTCTTTCTGAACAAGTAAAGGGAAGTGTTGATTGGATTTACAGTCTGTATCTTTTATTATTATGGTCTATTTCTTACATTTACAGCTGAAGGAAAGCTTGCTGTCCTGACCCTTACTGCAGCCAATAAGGACAGTGAATTTATACCAACTGAAGATGCATTCTACCTTTTTTAAAAGGTTGATTTATAATGTAACGCATAAAGGAATTAAGATAATCTAGTTGTAACCTTTGTTTTAATGCTTTGAAAATATACCAGATTCCTCTCTGAGAAAAGAGCAATTAAAATTAACAGGAAAAACAAAACAGAAATAGCGATGGATATTTATATACTTTTTCAGCTGAATCTTAACGTGGTAAAAGATGGCTACCCATTTTATAAATTTAACTTTTTAGTGAAAAGTTTTCTTTTAAATAGCCAGATTCAAAGGAACATATTTTTTACCAGTTTTTGTTTCCTACAATCTCCTTACTTCAAAATACTTTGTAAAGGAGCTAGTATCTCAGGTGAGCTCTGCAAGCCTATTCTTTTCCCATTCTGCGAAGTGAAGAAAAAGAATCCACTTGAATGCATTCAGCACATAAAGACATCCTCTATTACCACCTAGGAAACGGTACTTCTTGAGTAAGTTTCTGTAAAGCATGTGCTCTGATAAATTTGTTTACAAAGGAGAAAATATTATACATATGAAAAATGGATAGTGTAAGATCTTGGTTTAGTAACTAGAAAAAGCTTAAACGTTTAAATTATGGGAAACGTTTTGCTGCATTAAGAACAAGGTTTGTAGACGAGGTTGCAATAACATAACAGCAGTAAATTGTCAGCATTATTAATTTCATAAACGGTGTTTTCTTTGATCCTTACCATAGAGAAGCTCTAAAACCAAAACATCCTGACCATATTCATACTTAACCCAGCAGTTTGACCTTAGAAGCTTTCTTCTTCTCTGACCTTTTCCCATTCTTCAGAGAGAGAAAAATGCAGGAAATAGAAAATTTGACCTCTAGAAAGACTCTGCTTCACCGTATGGAAAGTCATGAGATGGCCAGACAGTATCTGTCATCCAACAGGGAGGAACAAGCAGTCAGTATGGCTCCTGTCTGCTGGGAGATCTGCCACGCTGACCTTCTGTGCAAGAACAGTAATAGATTGATCTATGGAATAGATTTCTTCAAATTGGCTTCAAATCTCTCATAAAATAATTATGTAAAACAACTGCACAAAGTTTTCCATACCAGTGGTTTAAACATGTCTGTGTCTATGATGCAGCAATGTGCCGCAACAGAAGCTAAACACAGATAAGGTCTTGACCAAACCTTTGTAAACCTAAGGCCTGCTTAGACATCAATGTTTTAGTTGAAACATAATATATTAGCAAACACTGTGGTCTGGACTGGAAGATCATGAAACCAACAACATGAGCAGAAAAACAGTTTGCAGGAACCACTATCTCTACCAGTTATATTCTTCAACCTGGTGTCCGAGCAAAGACTGGCAAGCCTCAGGCTGAAATCTTCCTTGCAGTTTGCTGCATGGGCATAATAATCCGCATGCAAGTCTTACAAGGAATGATCACCTGCTAGGCTGTGTTAACAGGATGTGTCTCTTTCCACTTTTGTTAGCACCCTCTTCGTCCTAGCCAAGTCTGGATTTTCCAAGTATTCATCTGTACCACATCTGGCCTGCAAGCCGTGTAAGGGAAGAGACAGGCACTAAGGAATGATTCGCTTCGTCCTAGGCGTAGGGAAGTCTCCACCTCAACACAGAATTTTCTCTCTCCAGACCTCAAACAGGACACTGGAATGACTTGCTTAAACCAAAGTTAGGGGAGAGCAGTATCATCACTCAGAAACATCTGTTTCCATGGGCTGATCAAGCCTGTCATGAGACATCTTATTTTAGGTATAGTTTCAAATAAATGTCCACAATTTCAAATACATATTTCTAGAGATGATCCCTCTGTAACTTGCCTATTTTCTTTACATTTTTTATTTCAATTTCAGGCCTTTCCAGTATGTCTGCAAAACAACCTTCCTGATCAAACTCTCAGCTCACAAAACCTCTGTTGAAAAAGAATTTAAAAAAGGAAAAAAAAAATTGCTTCTCTACCTTGCTGATATGCCTTAGTGTTCATTCATATCAGCCACATCTGGGAGGAATGTGTGCATCAGTGCATTTGAGACGAGATTCCTGGCTCTAGGATGCCTGTTTGCTGGGAAATGGGCTCCACTCATTTTATACATCGCAGTAAACAGTTGTCACTTCTGAGGCATCAATAACCCAGCCATTTCTGAGGTTCAACTTTTCTGTGAAATATGTAATCTATGAATATAGTATTTAAGTTAAACAACAATACTTTTTAAATATTATTTTTCAGACAACCTGAAAGCAAAAAAAAAATATATCTTTTGAGCATTATACCATGCATTTCACTGATACAGTCAAACCTCTTAGGAAGTAAGTAAGTAAATATTCCTGGCTAACTCCCACATCTTCTTTGTGCCAAGACAGTGAGCAAAAAATGTACATACATTACTGCCACAGTAGGATCATTTAAGAAGTGAGTCATGGATGAATGAAGAAGAAAATGTAAGGTACCCCCAAAAATGCAGTATATAATGAAGGCCAAGATAACACCCCAAGCACTATTATTGTATTATCTTTCCAATATCTGTACAATGTCCTTGCACCTTTCCTAGTACAAAATGAGTAAAAATTCCCTTAAACACTTAGGGTCACATACATAAGCAACCTAAATAGTTGTGTGTGTTACTGAAAAAACGAATAGTTTATTTTCTTTCTTAGGCCACATACACATTTGATCTCAGCATGTTGTGCATTTGTTTCATGTCCAGTGTATAAAAAAAATCAACTCAATATACATTATTTACATGTGTCCTCTCAGCTATTTACCTGTGATAAACAACAGCTCAAGCCACACTTAAAACTGTTCTTGATATTAAATGAATGATCTGTCAGAGTTAAAATGAAACAAACTGCATTTTGGAGTTCAAGCAGGAGAGA
This sequence comes from Cariama cristata, assembly GCF_000690535.1. Classification (NCBI taxonomy): domain Eukaryota; kingdom Metazoa; phylum Chordata; class Aves; order Cariamiformes; family Cariamidae; genus Cariama; species Cariama cristata. The sequence goes on from NW_009615630.1 coordinate 131,112, forward strand.
CTAACACAAGAAGATGTTTATTAACTCATGTTGCCAACAGAATTCCCTGTAGTAAAGGCGAGTATTTCTATTTTTCGTCCTCCAACCTTCTCACACACCTCATTGCCCTTCTGCACAATCTGCCTGAGATGGTAAAAAGCACAACACACATTTCCTCTTTAAAATAATTTTGGCACAAGCAAACATACTTGGCAAATTCAGGCTGCAAAGTTGCATTACATCTTAATAAAGGAGCACAAAAATGTTGTATTTACTCATCAACACAGCAAAGTAAGGAGCTCCACATACCAGGATGTCTTTCAGTATGTAAACGGATACGACCTGGTGGTGAAATTCCAGGCAATATCAAGTTCTTTTGTTAAATACCGTATTTTCATCAATGTTGGTAAAGACACTAGTAAACATTTTGACAGTCAGCCCTAAATACAACCCTCAGAAGTATTAGAAAATCTCAGAGGCTCTTTAAACACTAGAAATCTTCCAACAGGCCTCTATTATTTTTTTGATCTGAATTCCTAAAGGTTTTTTGGCACAGTGACTGCCAACTGCCAACATCCAGCTGACGAAAATGAAGACAAAATAGCTTAATTTAAGTACTTGTTTTTTTCAAAAAAACCCAAAGCAAATCTGTAGGAAAAGAAAACCCTACTTGTTTAACGAATACAGTCCACAGGACTTTATTTAGCAGGCAATCCTGAACCTTGAATTATCATTAAGTAGTCATGTTAAACATTAATTTTGTACAAGTCAATGTCAATATTAGTATCAATTTCAGTGCATGTCGACATCAAAGCAGGATGCAGAAAATAACTTGCAAAGGAAAATAAAAGACACAAAGGCTGGCGATTTTAACTGCTGACACACCCATCAGCCCCCTTTTTTTTTTCCTTATTGATCTTTAATACCTCTTTCCAGCATGGGTTAGATGGTGATATTTTCAATAACCGAGATCAATAAAAAAATGTTATTTCTTTCACAGATATCTATAAAGAAGAAGAAAGATAGAGAACTTGTTTTAGTTGAGATCTTTTCACTGGGAAAATTGCTTTTCATATTTACCTTAAGACGTCACATTTGACTTTGAAGGGCCTAAGTATCCACTGAAGTGTACCACACTGATGTTCAACAGACTTGCGTTTAGCCTCTAGAAAATTGGCAACTTTTCCTCAGAAAATGAGTGCATTGTTCTAATGACCTTTACACTTACAACAGTTTGTTCAATTGGTTTTTAATTCTCAAATTGTTTCTTCATTACTTTTCCTTTCTCAACTCCAAGCTTTTCAGTCTACCATTCAATCCCTTCCCAGAAGTATATGGTCAGAATCAGAAAACATCAGTTTCAGAAAAAATTGACAAAGTGAACTCTTTTTTCAGGGTTAGCATAGATTCCTCTCAAAAATTTTAAAAGCAGTAAATAGCAAGGCACGTTGTAAGAATCTGCTGGAACTTGTGAAGTATCTCAGTTTGTTTGCACCTTATTTAGAGACAGAATTTCCAGCATATTCCTTTGTAGCAAGAAATACTTAAAGACTTGTAATTAATTAATTCAGCAACAAAAATGGAGATAAAAATGACAGCTATTACAGCTCAACAATAACTTTCAAACAGCTGTGATTATCTTAAAAGCTTTTGTATTAGAACAGAAAATTTAAGGTCTGGAGAACTATGTATTTCTCTTTTAATAAGTTACCTTAGAGGGTCTATGCTGCCCATTTCACCGTACAGATTAATGCCAACATCACTGCGTTGACCAAACGCAATAAGGAGACAATTTTCCGTGATGTCTGCTGCCAACGCTGAACGAGCAGCAAGACCTAACTGTACAGTTTCACGCAATACCATACACCTTAACTCTATGAAGTAAATGATGCAGTAGAAGGGTAGCTTACCCTTACGTATTTTCACTTAGGAGAGAAACTGTATAAACAGCACTTGAAATTAGAAAGAATGTAATGACTTACAGACATAGATGTAAAAATATATAAAAATACATAAAACTTTGTGTTCATTCCCATCCCCTTTTTCACTTTTTTTTCTCCAGAAGCAAGCATCTGAAAGTTAGATATTAGCCCCTATTTAGGAACCTTAGTAAAGTATATGATTTTTAGAAATCTGCAAAGAGCACTTCTAAGATGAAATAAGCTTTCAAGCTGAAGATTTATTTTAGTATCAAGTTTGATTTACTGAAAATCTCAACTGAATTGTTTCCACAATTAGTTAACTTCATCATTACTTTAAAAAATGGAATTTTATCATGGAATTAAGTTTCACAGGTAACTCAGCAAAGTCCATTAACATCTTTTTATTGAACTCAGAGGATACTGAAACATATTTACAGTGGACTGATTTTAACATTTGACTTAAAAAATTCAAGACGTAAATAAAAGGAAATGCTGTAATCATCATGCAGTGTACACAATTTGATAAAATCTAACAAAAAAACCTCTTCTAATGATAGGTAGCAGTCACACTTACATTGGATAGCAAATAAAAATTACAACCATTAAAGCTATAGGGTCTAGCGGTCTATCCACATTTTCACCTGGATAGAAGGAACTGAACGGATTCAGAACAAGTTCCTCCATGGGAACTCCTGTCGGTTAACAGTAACTGGGCAAGTAGCAATTGATCAAGATTAATACAGAAAATGTGGAGGCTGGATCAAAACTGAAAGCATTGAAAAGTTATCTGAAGGAAAAAAAAAATTAAGAAACTGAAGCCAGCAGAATTCAGTCTCCAATAATAAATTCATACACTGTTGGAGAATGTAAACACTGATAACAGCACAAAAAAAGGAGAAAATTCATCAGGTTATAGAAAGAGTCTCTGAACACTTTAAATTGACCCTGTAAACTGCCCTAGCTAAAAAAGTTCCATGCTCAGCAATGTCACTGAAAGGTACGGGAGGTACCAGGGTCTGTACGATGATGACACATCTGATACAAAACTATATTGGTCAGGTGTCATTTCTGGCATCTTAGTGATCCCAAAACACTTATCTTCAGACCTGCAGATGTGCTACCTAGGATACAGTGAACTTCCTGCTCCCTTGCTGTTCCAGATCTTCCCAGCTACTTAAGAACCTCAGGGTAGTACTGTGACTTTGTCTTGTTTGCCATTCTCTACATAGTTTCATGCAAAAGTCAAGAACTCTAGTCCACAGTTGCATATAAATAAAAGGGGTGGGGGTGCCTTTTGAAATTTCTGTCTATAACGTCAAAGGTAAGACTACCTCTTTTATAACTGGCAAAGAGGATATGTGTTTCCTCTGGAAAAATTAGGGTATGAAGAAAGTTATAGAAACCTGGAAAGAAGCGTATCATATTTTTCTTCTAGTGATTAGAATTTTACCAGGGAGTATTACAAGGAAATGGCTTGTTTAGCCCCAAAACATGGAGATGATCTCTGTCCACTTACGAGCAGGGAAGAGCCTCTACCACAGAAGTTACAGCCAGAAATTGATTCTAACTGAAAACTCTTTGGGCGACTTCAGCAAACCGCCCAAGGAGTAGGCAGGAATGGAAACTAAACAGTTCATCAATCACGCCACAGCAGTCTTGAGTACTTTGATATGACAGAGCTTCCTACAAGCAATCTCTTCAGGAAACAGAGAACTATGGGTTTTGTATTTTTAATTCCCTTATTTTTCCAAAGAGTATGCTTCATCTCATCTTTACTCTTGTGAAACTGCAGCAATATTTCTTCAAAACGTAAATGTGATACTGTCATGTTGATTCTCACAAGTAAAAGACTGACCACACAGCACGTAGATGACGTGGTTTGCTTCAGGAATTAAAGTACATAGGCACAGGTGTACTGACTAAGGAGTTACACAGCTGGAAACTTTTAATGATTAGGCTTATACAGGAAATGTATTAAACTTATATTTCAGTGAAAATATGCCTATTAAATTATTAAATTCTATTTATTTTAAAATATTCTATTAGATTACTAAAATACTGTATTACATTCTAAAACATAACAGTACTATGCATCTGACATTAGATAGCTCATTATACACATGTAATATGCTCTTAGACATAATTAATTTGGAATTCTATTTTCCTTTTTTTTCCCTCCAACCATTTCTTCAGCAGTTCTTTCACTGGAGGATGGAAATTACAGCAGCCTCCTTACTGATCCATGTAAAAGAAAGCCCTAACTTCCTGGTTTCATGGGAACCTCCACTGGGAGCACGTTCACTCCAGGGAGTGCCAGATGGTCTGGCAACTCTGCATGTATTTCCTATGAAGTGTTAACTTCTCGTGGTCCTTCTATTGTGACTAATCTATAAAGCATCTATACACATAGGATATAAGCAATTAAAAAAAATTAAAAGTTGTAAATCAATTTGGAAACATTAAAAAACCTTCTGGAAAAAAAAAGCTCACAATCTGAGATTGGTCAAAACCTGAACAGTAGTCACCACCTAATTACCCTGAATGATGGGGATGCTGGGATTATACTTCTTAACATCTATGCTGTAGTCATCTCAGGTTTTCCCCTCCAATTCTTTTGTTGGCTAAACACAATTAGCAAGATTGATTTCCCTATCTTTTTTTTTTCCTTCAACTTATAAATGTTATCCTTATTTTCATTACTCAATCTCTTAACTTTCTTAAAATGTACTCAGAGCTGGTAAAACACACAGGCAAGAAAAATCCAATCTGACTAGTGCCATAGAACCTACATAACAATAGTTCTTAATTATAACTTATCCTTAAAAAAATGTATTGCTTTACTTGCTTCCAACAAGTAGCATCCTAAAAAAGTTAAGTATTCAATCCTCTGTAAGGATACTGCCACAGCAAAATGCACCACCAGTATTCACGTACTTGTTTCAGCAAATAAATCTTGCATTTACTTGTTGATTTTTTATTGTTGTTTTTTTTTCTTTTTCCATTTACAAATATTGCTACCATAATCTATAGTAAGGTGAAGTATGACATCCATCAGAAATAAAATGTCAGCAGTCACCAAATGTTACCATTCTGCTGTCTCTACCTTTTTATATTGACTTATTTATATTTAGGTGCCAGAATTTCAGGTCAAAGGAGAGACCTTGAGGCTTCTGCACCTCAGTGTGTTATTTATGAGCTGACCACAGGGCTGAGTACTCCTGTTCTCTTTCTCAGAAAAGGACGAGAAGGGAGGGAGGGAGGCAGTGATGCCCCAAATGTAATCCTGCTTTGTGAGGCAGCACTCTGAGGAATTTGTTGGGTATAACGAGAGAAAGAGCATATGGAAGTGATCATAAGGGAGTGATCATTCTATGATAATCAGATATTAAAAATATTTTCATCAGCACGTGACTCTACTTAAAACAGAAAATATCTGCGCTTCAGGGATAAAGGTAAAACACCAACGGAAACTCTTTCCACTAGCTCTGAGGAAAAGACTTAGAGTGACATAAATTAATGTAAGACAGCAACTATTTACAGCTGTGAAGAACGCTACTGCCCTGTCAAATGTAATTCTCACCATTTGACTAATCTGGGCCAAAAGGAAGGTTCCTAAAACTCTACTCGTGTAAATTAGAGCAAGGATTACCAGATTACATGTATTCACCTATCCACTGAAATGTGTCAGAATCTTAGAGATAACTTTCTTTAGCTTTAACAGAATCTTTATTGAAGTAATTTATCCTCAATGCATGAAGTTTGAAGAGCTCAACTCTGCCTACAAAGATTATCTAGAAAAACAGAATGCAGCAGACTCAAGTCTACTGGCAATGAGTGATTTTTGTAACTGCTTTGATTGGGAGCTTTGGACAGTGTCGCACAGAGATTGCCCCTTTCCCACATTCCCCAGTTCTTGCCCAGTTAATCAAAACAAAACTACACTTGATGGCTGAGTTACTAAGTGTGCATTCTACATCTAGCAATGTGTTGCTTTCTTGCAGGAAATACAGTATCAATAGCAGAACTGCATTTTATTGCGTCATCCTCAGCCAATTCTTGATGACGTGACATGTTCATCTAGGCTAAGAATACACAGAGAAATTAGAATAGATGAGCTTTTCATATTGACTGCCTAAGTAATTACTTAATCTTCTCCATTAATGTTTCCGTCAAGGGTCGCAGTTACATGGAGTTACACAGAGTTACAGGTAATAGAGGTGCTTATAAATACTTGCTCAGGTGAAGAACCAAGAACATTCAGCTATTACATAGCATTATAAGAAAGGAAGGGGAATGTTTTCTAGTGGATCCATACTACGCAGTCTACCAAAGAAAAGAAAGGGAAGAAAAATGAGAGGTAAAAATCAAGGTAATGAGAGGGAAAATAAAGGCCAGAAGTAGAAACGGAGGCAACAGAAGAAAGTCTTGATATTTAAATAGAATTGAAGAAACAGTACCAAAACAAACAAGTGAGAGATAGCAATGGCTATGTTGAAAGAGAGCGGTGTGTATAAAAACCAGTTGGTTACTTCCAGCAGAGCTTGACCGTTTGATATACAAGCCAGAAGAAGAACTGAAGTAATATAAAAACAGTTTACTTCAAAGGACCTGAAGGAATGGAAATTTGCCAGAACACCTTTTACTACAATACTTTAGAAATTTGAGAATTTCAGTATGATGCAGAACTGCAAAACTAGCCAAACAAAATGGTTTAGATATTTCAGACTTTTTCTATGATTTTTTTTTTTTTTCCACAGATACTCCAGTTGTTTCAATAATCCAAACACCACAGTACAGCATTTTACCATAACTGAAAGATCCTTTCTTTGGCTGGTTGCGTTTTGCTTATTTTTTTTGTTTAAGGAACAATCATATGTTCCCAACTCTTCTCCCATATTATTTCAAGGTCTCTGTTTTCATCAAGAGGAAGAGAAATAAACAAAAATCTTCAGAAAATAATTTTCTATTTACAACCAAAAATGAAATTAAATACCTGGGACCAACATCTACAACAGTGGACAGACAACACAGAACTAACTGACCAACAAAGCTAGTAGACTTCCAAACAGTCCTTCTCTGATAAATAATTTAAAGGAAAAAATGTTAAAGGGGAGTGAAATTTGTTATAAATTTCAGCTTAACAGGACAAGAAGGACTGGGCAACACTTGCAACATTTTGGCTTTACTAGATATGCTAAATTAACAGTATTATGCACAATACATTGCCGTAACCTTTAGTTTGGTATTTGATTAGAGGTTAATGTTAAGATAGCCAGGTTTCTTGTCTTCTTGAATATAATTAGACGCTCACAGTAGATTTAACAACCTTCCACACTTGCAGAATAAACTACATTAATTTTCACACCTTCTTAAATATCAAAGTTGGTAAAATACTTCATCAAGTATACTGTTTGAACTTCTGAGTGACTTTAGCAGAAAACATCTGCTTTTGGAAGATTTCATTAACAGCCTCAAACTTGTTCAGATTTCTTTGCTTTATGAATGATCAGTGATGTCAATTCCACCAATTTTTTCAGGAGTGGGAATATTAACTCTTACCTTGGATATGTTCCAAATAATTATACTATCCTCGTTATCTTCTTTTTTTGAGAACTTACTCACCTGTTTCAGAGTTCTTCAGGGAAATTACCCTAAGCACTTACAGAATGCTCTGGCAATCCTGTCACGAACATGAAAACCACTCCATTGCCAATTTAACAAGTGTCCTATTACCGAAGTATTTTTTTTAATACAGAGATGCTATTAATTGCAACTGAATATGTACAAACTTATTTTCAACTAATGATAGATAAATTCTAAAGTATCTATTTCAATTGCTTAAGTCTTAGTAAACTGCAAATTAAATGTTTTTAGGCAGTTCTCCGAGTTAAAATTCATAATATTTCTCTCTATCTTTATTTATTCTACACTTATATCATTCTGGCATTCTTTGTGCTTCCTGTGCTCCTACAGACCAGCACAACTGGCCAAATACAAATGCTTCTAAATTCCACTACACCTATTTTCTTTTCTAAACTAAAATCAAGAAAACCCACATATCAATACAATAGGCTTTTAAAGCAAATTGCCTGTCTTTTGAAAAGGTTTGTATTAATACATGAAAATAAATTTCTTTCAGAGAAGCACTTTAAAATGTTAGAATAGCTATTTCAGTTTGCCATTAGAACTAGAAACATGATAATACTGCTTCACTCTCAACCTAGATCTTCAAACACTTCAGAACTTTCTCACATTTGGAGAGAAATAAACTGTTTTGAATGAGCTCAATAATGTTAACTTTTTACTTTACCACTCTTCTCATTTCCTCTTTAAAACTTTGAATAAATTCTATCTGTCCTATTCGGGAAGGGTGTGGGGGAGAAAGGAGGACCAAAAAAGTTAGTAACTTTCCTGAATCTTGATAAAGAAAACTGTATGCCAGCAACGGTTAAGATTTTCATTTTGGTCATTTTATGCAACCTTCCTGAAATGGAAGTATAAGCATCTAAGGGTATGCTTACTTAAGATTTTGGCTTGAAGACATTTGTGGTTTTTATCCTATCTTCAAAGCTGTGACTCAAGACATAAACTTGGCAACGTTTCAAAATTTTTAAGCAGAAAAGCCTATATTTTCTTCTCTCTTTCAACATCGTGAACTTTGTCTCGGATTCTTTATTCCCAACATGATGACAGCAAAGGTAAAATGAGTAATCAAGAATGATGTGAAGATAATTGTAAAGTTGAAAGTAAAACGGCAGCTGGTCTGAGGAAACAAAAGGCACCTTATGGCTGTTACTTTAGCATACTCTACTCTGAAGGGAAACTGCTTTTGCTACTTTTTTGCCATAAGAAAATACTTCTGTTAGAAATGTAACAAAAATCTTCACATCCAAACTGTAGCTTCTATAATGTACATTATAGTCAAAAGGAAAGTTTTACGCATCTGTTCAATGGAAGATTGAACAACTTTATATTGACTTCAAGTAATCAGTAGAAGAGTTTAATTGAAGTGAGAATTATTTCTGTACACTATTTTTAGGATCTTAACCTCTTGGGCCAATCTCTCTGAAGCGCCCTTGGGAAAATCATAGCTATAGAATGCTAGAGGCTAATTAATAATAACAATAATAATAATATCTTTCAAAAGCACAGAATTATCAGCAGGATATTTCACTACTTGTCACCGGCACAGATTTGAAACATGTGCTCAAGTTAGTAAGATACAGTGTCAGAAAGTAGGTTTTGTATTCTTACGCTAAAGGATGGCAGGCAGCTCTTTCCAATTTGTTGGTAGAGTTTGCCAGCCCTGTTTACTAGGTAGAGTACTAGTGTAGCTGAACAGTAAGAAAACGCATGTATACTATTCAGATTCCTAGTTGGAACTTGGCAATACATTCAAGAAAGTCTTCAGCAATTACAGTTTATTTCGTCTAAGGAAAGACAGCCCAGTTGAAGTTAAACGGGTGTCCTCTTGACCCAATTTTCTGAAAAAGATAGCCCAAGCCTAATAATGAAGGCTTTGGGAATATTCTAGAGACCTGTGACCTAAAGGAATGAAAAAAGATTCAAGAGTAAACCTAATAGTTTTACATTATTCCCTCGGCCATGCTCCGAAGAATCATGGAGTCTTTATATGCACAGATATTATTCCACTGCAAAAAAATAAAATCAACATATTCTCATGGTTTGTGTAGCATCAGCATCCCTCATTTTCCTGTTTTTCCTTGGAAGTTTTAATCTAGAAAGCCCTTCCACAAAGACAATCCAAAAATAATTTGTAATTCAGATGCCATCAAAGTTAGCAAAGACTGCATTCTCATGTCACGCAGCTAAATATTAGAATTTCTTTGATAATCATTAGCTCTTTATTTCAATTCTTTCTTTCTCTGAGACCACACAGTATGTCCTTTCCTCCTGGAATCAAAGTGAGACCAATAAATCATTACCTAGTTTCCATAGCAATAGGAAAACCACACAGAAACACTCACAGCGCAGTAATCCCTGTCTTGCTCTTATTTCCAACAGTTTTGAAATTCTTCTCTATTTGAATAGTATGCCTATGGTTTAAATATTTTATGCAAATTAGAAGTTAGTAAAAGAGAGAAACAATCTAGTTCACAAATTAGCCAGTCCCAAGATCTCTCTCATTACTCACTTCAGAAGAACACTGATTTTTTTTTTTTTTTACTGTTCCCTTTTACTCCTGCTTTCTCCTAATTCAAGAATGGGTAATAGGAAAAGAAGAAATCACTGGGGCTACATCCTGTATATATGTAGCTTTTCACTATCGTTAACAGTTATTTGTAAAAGAAACCATTGAAAAATGTGAAAGTCTGTAGGATTAAAGTCCGTAATATTTGCTGGAAGTTATCTATATCAGTAAGAGTTATCAAGACTAAGGTGGGAAGTTTAAATATTTTATTTTAAATAAATCAATTCTAATTGCCACAGTCCTAAGATTAACAACATGTTGTCTGTCTCGAAAAATCATACAATAAAAAAAAAAGGGGAGAAAAAGGTTTTGTTAGAAAGGTTACTTTTTCACAGAACATCGGTTCTAAAATTTAGTCTCTGTCTTTCAGCCTTCATTTCAAACAGGCCTCCTATTAGCATCACTGAATCTTCATTTAGTTTCATTACTGATTAATAAGTTGATCCAAATCAAATAGCTTATTCAGTCACAAGAATTTTGTAATATAGGAAGTTTTCTTATAATGTTTGTTTCAATAATTGCTGGTTCTGCTAAAATCAGAAGCACACATAAATAGCAAGCATCACTTAGGTTGATCTTAATTACTTGGTAGTCAACATACAACTGTCCATTGTTTCACTTATATTCATT
>NW_009615630.1:141885-188769 GCF_000690535.1 Cariama cristata
ATGGAAACCAACACAGAGATACCACAGAGGACACTGCAATGGTTTTGATGGATGGACCTTTTCTTTAAAAACCCAGTTTGCTTCTAGGCATAAAGTGGGTTAAGATAAGTCATGCAGAGGTTGCAATATTAATATGTCATACAAAACACCCAGAGAGAATAAATGTCATAATATTTTCAATGTGTAACACTAATGCATTAAAATATTTATTATATTCCAAATTAAGTCCAGTTAAATCATCAAAAGGCAACAACTAAAATGAGTGTAAAAATGACAGAAGTCGAAAGCGTATTTTATTTTTTAATCCCTTTTTTTTAAAGTAGTAAATCCAGAAAAATTAATAGTATTGAACAGCATGAGTAGTGAATCACCACGGAAAAGAGATCTGAACTGTTCCTGACTCTGAGGAAGATTTTCAAGACCTCATAATTTTATTCCTTGTATTATTCACATCAGTATCTGCTGGTACTGCAGTTTATCTATATGTACAGCAGTGATAATTTACCTGAGCTTAGCATTTCAATCATTATAAATAATTAGACTTTGTGGATTTATACACTAAAATAATATTTGGTCAACATTAAGGATGCCTCAGTAAGAATAAATCAATACCCCCATATCGAGTCAGCAGTTCTATTACCCTGAGGTAAACTGCAAGTAAATATTGTATAATACAGCCATCAGTAATCTATGGGTCTGAAATGCCATTCCAAAGTGCATAGTATTTTTTTCTAATTTTAGTGTCTGTACAGTACCTCTTGGTGAAATCTCTAGGTTTTGACACTAAAATTACTGATTGTAGATTGGTATTCTCTGGGGTGATTCATGCTTGCATTACATTTTTCATTATTTCCTCAAGCTCCCATTAAACACAGTGGTTACAAGCTGACTGTGACTTTTCCAGTTTTCCTTCTAAGAAAGTTAACTGGGTTTTACAGAGGCTTCTCTGTGAAAAATATGTTTACTGAGTACTTGTACTTCCTTAGACTTTTGCTGAAGAGAACTGACATTAAAAAAAAACCTCTTATTTGTCAGCACAAGAAACAGCAGATGGATCCTCAGATGATTGCACTGGGCTAAGGAAAGCATTATGTGCTACACCACTCCAAGTTCACATCCAAAAATGAGGTTAGACCCTGATTTTAACTATCCACATCCTTCAAAGATAAGTCAAAGTGTGGATGTAGGGCCCATTCTTCAACTCCTAGCCATACTAACCGACCCACGGAGGAAAGCAGTTACTGTACTTCATTTCCTCCATCCTTGTTCAATCTCCTCTCAAACTCCCAGTCCAGAGAGTGAAGATTTGGCAGAGCCTCCTTTCCCCATTCACCAATGGTCTGGGCAGCTCAGATGTGCCTTTGAGGTAGGGAGAAGGAAAGGTCAGAACTTGCTCCTGAAAATTATTATTCTCTGAATAGTAAAATAAAAGGGAGTATTGCAGGGACAAAGATGGGCTCTGAAGGATGAAACTTGCACATCTGTCCATATTGTAGGATCCGATAATGTAAGCCTTTAGACCTTGAGCATCCTCAGTGCATCCTTGCCTCTAAACACATTCACTGCAAATTTTGAGTAAGTAAATTTATCATCCAAGAGAAAGGAATTTTGCTCTGAGGACATTTGTTCTCAAGGTAAAATATGCTTACTGTTTAAATACTACAGTACAATATAGTAGTTATAAAGCCTTCACAGTCACCAACTTCATAAAATGCTCAAGGGTGAATTGAGTAACTGTAAATATGTCTGCTCTGTAGCCTACTGGAATATTAAGCATCATAGTAGACTTCGATACAACAGATACTGAGAAAAAGATGTTTGCGGGGAAAAAGAAGGAAAAAAGAAAGGTCCTTCTCCTCAGAAGCCTGAAGCATCAAAAATACTCAAATTGTCACATTCTGACTAGAACTCCAAACATTCTTTTCCATCTTATTGAAAAGTTGTCCTTCCCCTAAATATCTCTGATAATTTTCTGGCATGTCTCATGCAACGTAATAAACACAATGGAAATAGAAAACAATCTAATACAAGAATGTGAGAGCATATGCAACAAGACACATGTCTGAAATACACAAACCTCTGACACAAATTGCATTAATAACACGTACAATAAAAAAAGGAAAGAATCATATTTGTTTGCATATGTATTCAGAGTTTTATCTAACTCAACAATATTCCTTTTAATAATGGCAGCATCTCTGCTGGATAAGTGGTGGCTATGAATACATCATTTATGAAGAGCTTTGCCACAGTGGAATGAATTTCATCTTTTTTAATTGGATTGGAGAACAATAAATTCTACTTACGCCTTCTATTTTTAAATGCCTTTGTGCCCACTTTCTATTACAACTGCAATTTTATCCGTTTGTTATAGAGCAGATTTCTTTCAAACTAAAAGAACTACGGTGCACTTACTTCAGGTAATCTGCATCCTACCCAGGCAGAGCCTTTTGGCTACTCCTTCTTTGACCTTGGGAAGCCACAAATTCTCTGAACAGGGATGTCTGAACAGATATGATTTACGGATAAAAAAATTGGCTAACTGCCTCCCCACTACTTTTCTAATTATTTGATTTAATGGCAAGTACCTAGCTTATGCAGAAATGCCCAAACATTTTTTTTTTCCTTAGCATTTCTATTTTAAGACCTAGCTGTAGAGTTTCAGACAACCATATACTTGCTGTTCCATTCTTCTGCTCTGTTTTATATAGTAAGCTTCCTAGGTAATCTACATTTTATCACTTCATGAATCCTGGAGATGTACAGTTTTCCATTCTGAGGAAACAAGATGATTGGGCTCAGAGTAAAAGACAGGGACTATGTACATGACAAATATGGAAGTACAGATCCTATAAACTGCCAAACATCCACAAGGAATTCTTTTCGAGCTTTGACTGGCATATTCTAGTAGAGGAACATTTAAACACAAATGTGTATTTATACACAGATCATGCACAGTTCAGTAGAAAGTTACATCTCACAAGCTTCGAAATATGTGAATTAAAAAAAAAATCCTAAATGTAGAACTGACCAGAAAACCAATATTCTGTTACAGAAGGAATACCAACATTTTAGACTTTGTTATAAATTGGTAGCAAGAGAAAACAAGAGACAGATTTGTGCATTTTGAGCATATCCTTCTCTAAAAGGGCTACTGCCTACTGCCTCCATCATTTACATAAAACACAGGAGACTCAGATTCATGTACCTGTTCTAAATTAGTCAATTTAAAATTTTCCATATCCTGAGTAAGTGCCATAAGCAGTACTAAGGTACTGGCTCTTCTATGCCATATTTCTTCCGTTTGAACTAGTAACTCTAGTTACTAGAAAATAATTTCAGTCAAAGTTTTAAAATTATATATTAGTATTTCCTTCCAAAAAACAAAATTCAAAACCTCAGAACAACCCTCTGAAGCACATAAAGATTTCCTAATTTGCCCTCCCCCCTTTTTTTTTAAATGTACCCATTCTGTTTCAGAATCTTAATCTGTAATCATAAGCTATATGAATATGCATCATTTTTAGGGTGCTGCAGGCTTTGTGAGAGTTTAATAATTGAAATTTCTCTTTTGCTTGCCTCTTTCTACCAGAAAAGATGCCCAGTGGGGATTAGTTTTGTATTGTAATTAAACAATCAGGTGTTTTTTAAAGCTTTTTCCCACTTCAAATAGTTCTATTTCCTGAGAAAGACATTTTTCATATTCATGCTCAATTATATGTGACATCATCTATTTACCAATTTTTAAACACAGAGACACAAGGTTCGGCTAACAATTGCGTCTTAGATTCATAGTTAATACACATAAAACCAATGATTCCTTTTGAGATGGAATTTGCAAGAAAGAAACCAGAGACTGCAGAAGTTCATGTACCTAATATTATTTTTCTTTCCACTAAGTTACATGGATTTAGTCTTCTGCATAAATTTACTTACATACTTCTAATCCATTTATAAGGATCTAAGTTCAAGCATTAATAAACTGGATGAAATGAGACTAGTAGGAGAGGACAATGGATTATTCTCTATTTTTTCACCTCTTCCTGCTCTCCTCCACAATAGTACATTTATGTAGCACTTAATATTTTCAAAGACCTTTACATCTTTAATCCTTCCTACAACATTGCTTTTAAGAACGTCTGTATGTTGTATAGTTCTGTTTTAAAATCAAGGTGCTGAATTTGAACTTTAAATCTATAGAGAAAAGTAATATGGAAATACTCTCCTCAACGCTTTACTTCAGAGACCATAGTTCTTAAGTGAAAAGCCTGTCTTCCTTCTTGTGCTTCTTATACAGCAGAAGTCAGCTAAGGGAACCAAAAGTATGCACAAGCTAGGTTAGAATAATGTTACCTGGATGGGGGTATATCTAAGGTTGAAAAGGCTAAAACTGAGTACCAGAGCAAATGACAAGACTGTAGACTCTTACTGAAAATTATGTTAGAGAAACACACTTATCACTAAGGGGGATGCCCCAAGGAGGCCGGGACCCCGTGGGAAGCCCACGCTGGAGCAGGCTCCTGGCAGGGCCTGTGGCCCCGTGGGGAGAGGAGCCCAGGCTGGAGCAGGTTTGGTGGGGGGGCTTGTGACCCCGCGGGGGACCCAGGCTGGAGCCGTCTGTGCCTGAAGGGCTGCACCCCGGGGAAGGGACCCACGCTGGAGCCCTGCGTGAAGAACTGCAGCCCGTGGGAAGGACCCACGTTGGAGAAGTCCGTGGAGGGCTGTCTGCCGTGGGAGGGACCCCAGGGTGGAGCAGGGGCAGAGGGTGAGGAGTCCTCCCCTGAGGAGGAAGGAGCGGCAGAGACAGCAGGAAGAAGGGACAGGTGGGGAGAAGGTGTTTGAAGATACAGTTTTGTTTCTCATTATCCTACTCTGATTTGATTGGTAATAAATTAAACTAGTTTCTCTAAGTTGAGTCTGTTTTGTCCATGATGGTAACTAGTGAGTGATCTCTCTCTGTCCTTATCTCGACCCACACGCCGTTCCTTATACTTTCTCTCCCCTGTCCAGCTGACAAGGGCAGTGACAGAGTGGTTTGGTGGGCACCTGGCCTCCAGCTTGGGTCAGCCCACCACGATTGCTCAAATGAATAGCATGAAACTCTATCCTTGATATAAAGATGAAAAGCCAAATATTTTTTCTTTTTTATTAAATGCATCAAGATTTTTTATTAAATGGAAAAATCTCATAATTCTTACACCTTCAAGTATTAGTTTTTCTGCTATAAAACTACTAGATAATCCTACTGGAAAAACACTCTGATTCGAAATATTCTATCTGTATTTAGATCCATTTGTCTTTCACTCAGAAAGAAACAGAAATCAATACAGCAAAGTATATATTCTCCATTCTGATCTGTAGAAGTGCATTTTTGAGATATGCCTTACTCTACTCTTATATCTCCCATCATTTAACCAAAAATGCTAGTATTCAGATAATGGAAAAGTACAGTGATATTAATCTATGAAGTAGCATGTAAACATATCATCTAACTAAATTATGACAGGTCCTAAGAAGATACTGTTTTGTTTCTGTACATTTTGAGATAAAGTTTTACAAATGGTTTGATAGTATCTACCTTTTCTTCTCCCTACTCCCAATCCTTGGCCATGTATTCCCATCTGTTCCTTATGTTCTATTTTGGATTATTCCCTCCTGTCAGATCAGTCATCCTATGTGACCCTCTGCGTGACGGTATAATTGCCAGTGCTGATACCAGCGGTGGCAGGTGAAGTAGAACCTCCTCTTCCAGTACCAGCCTGAGATCAATTAAAAAAACCCAACCTGAGCTGTGGCATCATGGATAAAGGAATAAGGCACAAGAAACACTGAATTCTCTAGGGCATTTCTAGAATCTAACCCAGGGCACTATGACCAATTGCCATTATAATGTCTTGGCTGTACAACAAAATACTGAATCAACGTACTAGATACATTTTTTGCAGACAAAAATGAGGTATATTCCAGAAAGAACAAGTTTTATAAACAACTCTCTTACATACAAATCATAAACCTGAATTCTGAAAAGTTTCTAGACACACACACATATAAAATTACATATAAAAGTTACACGCACACACAGACAAGCATACACATACATGCAAGCTCCTTGTATAAGAACAACGGTAAGTTTCCTTCCAGCTGTATTTGTTACTTGGAAGCTCATTAAAATGTTAACACAACATAACAGAGAAAATGGCAGACTTAGTTATATCAACTTTCTCCCAACAATTTTTTTCTCCAGAATGCCATGTCAAATGGTCAGGCAGAGGCTCACACATTTACAGTCCCTCAGAATTTGCCACCTGCATGCGGCTGGCAGATGTGACGCAGGAGCGAAGGGAGGCTCTGCTTTAAGGTCCCCGAGACCTCTGTTTGCTCACCAGCTGAAATACACAAACTGCCTTTTCTTTATGGAGTACCATTATCCTTAATGTCAACAACACCCACGGGAAAGAGGGAAATTAACACCACATCCTTCTAAAAGATATTTTATCGCCACTAATTACAATTAGTTTGAGGTGTCTAACAGCTTTGAAAACCTGCCTTTAGATTGCCAGATATGCCACAATTCATACAAGCAGCCTAGGAGGAGGAGGCGGCGGCGGCAATCAGCTCCAAGTCTCCCCACATCCCAGGCTGGTTCCCAGTTACAGATTCTCTCATTTCACTCCAACATTTAGTGCAATAAATCAGCACTCAACTCCTCAGTGCTGATTCTCAGTGGCTGTGCCAATGAGTTAGCAATGAGCAACGGGTGACGCCAGGAACATTAGGAAATGGAAACCTATCCCTAACAATTTCTGGTTTGGCAGGTGGCTGACACTGAAGTTGTTTGTTTAGTTTAAGAAGAGGATTTTCTGAGGAGAATATTCTTTTCACTTTTAGTATCTGGAGGTAAAAAAAGGGCTTAGAGCCATGACTCACTTCGCGCATTTCAGTCTACCCTTCTCTCTACTTTAGTATTTCTTTGGTTACACATACAGCTTCAGAAGTTTGTCAAACACTTTTTTCCAAATCATAACTTTTTAATTATTCATTTTCCCTATTAGTAAATGCAGATATGCATTTGTATACAGTGTTTACAGTGCATTATTCAATCTATGTATTTAAATGCAAATTAATACTAATAATTACAATTATACACACATATTAATAGGAATATTGAAGAAGAGAAAACATCAACAGTTGATACAGCATATCCACTACAAGAGAAGAGGCTATAAACTAGGAAAGCAGAAGAAAGTTTTCCAACATTCCACCCTTTCGGCATACTTGCGGGCAGTCTCTAGTAATGACTGTGCTTATTCTGAGTTGCCTTCACCACACTCACAGGACAGTTACAGTCAGCGTCCTGGATTCTCTGATCAATTTGAAAGCAGGTGCTTTAAGCACCCTACTGATTCCTAGGTTCAGGACACCCAAATGCTTTAAAAAGAGCAAGCTCCCTGAAACTCAAACACCTATGTGCTTGTGGTTGCTATCCTCACAGTAGCATTTCTAGAAGTAAGCTATTTGTTTCAGGGTTTTCTTAAAAACTTATTTATCCTAAAGTGTTCCGCTCATAAGAGTATCACCCCAACTGCTCTCTTGTTTTATCATCTATGTTACGTAAAATAACATTGAAATGTATATGCTGTCTCTCTAGGCTGATCAAAAAACTGAGCCTGAAATTCTTGCATGGTTGTTCTTTTTGATTTCTCCAGAATGCTCAAAAAGCATATTTTAATAATGGAATTTTAAATATGTCACCTTCACGAATCCAGATCAAATAGTTAACATGTCAGCGGAAAAGAAAGACGACGACATATACAGAAAAGCAGATGGTACTATCTACAGGATTCTTGGTGGGAATTCCCAGTACTAGTTGATCTGCTGCAGCCAGCAAACGTTTTATATGATTACTTCCTTTAATTTTATTACTCAGTGACTGTCTACTTGGTTTTTGGTTGTGTGTTTCAGAAGAAGCATTTGCCCTTCCCTCTGAGACGACGGGCTCCCTATTCTCCCGCTTAGCTCCCCAGCTCCGGCCTCCACCCCGCTGGCTCCTGCCTGGGGACTCGACAGCCATCGCCCCAGTGCCGCCTCCCGCGAGGGAGCTGCAGCCTGCTTTAGCACCGCGAACTGGAGAGCAAAGGAGAGACTCGCTCAGCATGGAAGCCAGTCAGCGTGGTACTTTGGCAAAACATCAGCATCAGGACAAGAAGAAAGAAAAATAGTTGTGTGTCCATCTCTCCTATGGCTTTGTACACCAAAATATAGCATTGCTTTGTCTTTGCCAGTATAGTTACACTTTCCTAAGGGGGATTAATTTTTTTATTAAATGGTGCTTTATGCAATCATATGTATCCTATGGCAGAAGGAATTATGCTGGTACACAACAGACTTTTACTTATGAAATCCTTCCATGTTAAGGCTCTTTCAGCATGGAGGAAAATTAAATTACACCACTGTTTAAATGAAACAGCAGTACTTCAAGCACAGACACTTCATTTAACACAGGAAAAGGAAAGCAGGGCAAGAAGTTGATACGTGAACTAAACATTGAGTTTATTACGAGGATTTATACATGAGCAAGAAATTTTTACCAGGTCATTTGATTACCTTAATTATATTATCTTCGTAAATGTGTAATTTTATTAACTGAGATTCACCATGAAAATGAGGCAATAAATCTTTGCTTTATGTTTCGAAGTAATCGGATAAAACATCCCTCCTTGGGCAAAAAATAAATTTTTGGCTTAGAAAAGATACCTTGCGATAAACAACTCTTTTTGGCTTTGGAGAGTCTGTTGGAGGCACAGACTACTTCAGCTCTACAACTTTACACAGATTACTTAAAACTTTGTGGATATTTTTAATCCTTCCAGTCTTTGAGTTGAGCTCATTGAAAGCCAACTCTCATTGCCCTAACCCGCATAATCTTCAAGGCAGAAAAAGTAACAAATCAAGTTTAGTTTCAAGGAGTCTAAGCAAAAGAAAATAAAAATCAACCAAAAAAAGGCTGACAACAGTATGTCCACAAATAACATCAATCTTTATGCATTTAGGACTGAGTTAGGCTCTTAAATTCCCAATCTTTCTTGAAACACTTGGATTTTATTCCTCTTTATGGTATTGGCAACGCTCTAGATAGAAATTTCCACAAAACATGCTGCAAAACACCCACAAGAACCCAGAACTCTGTGAAAGAAAAAAATCCTAAATTGGCCCAGGCAACCATTAAACTCCTTTGTGAGCACAGTACACGTAGTCATTAACTCTTTTAGGCACAATGTGCATAATACAAATTAAAGTATCTTCAGTGTAGTTTCTTGACACAAAAACTTTCATCTTGTGTAACTTTTGAGTAAGACTGCTTCTGCTGAACATAAAGTTTACAGTTTTGCCTTTTTTGTTTAAAAAAAGAACATGATTAGGTAGTGTATCTTACGGTTTCTGGGTTGATTACAACACTTATTATAAAACATCCCAGATTATAACAAAGTAATTATTACCTAACCAAGACCACTATCGCAGCACATAGTGAGGACAGAACAAACATCAGTCCCCAATCAAAACTATTATTTGCAGAAGTTAAGTCAGAACAAAATTCAGTCTGTACTCTTTCACAAACACCTGTATATTTACTCTGCCCTTTCCTGGCCACCTCGGCAATACTCATAGCTTGTTACTTCAAGAAGCTACAACAAAAATAACTCATTACAATCTTTGTGAGTGAAGTAATGAATGTTTCAAGAAAAAGACTGCGTAAATTAAACAAGCTATTATCTAATCTCAAATCAAAGTATCACCATATGGCAGATTTTAAAACTTCTGAGAGCCTTGGAAGCGGAGTGTGGAGGAGATCCCACAGCTCCCAAGCACTGCCAGAAGTGTAACCGCACTGTAGAACAGGTCCAGTTAAAGGATACTCAAATCTGTTCTCAGCAGTTCTCTCAAAATGTGTTTAGTATGAGTCTGGGAGAACGGAACAATCTAGAATTAACCATGAAACATACTAAAACAATGCTCTCTTTCGGAGTGAAAGATAAAGAAGTAAATCACTTAGTCTTGCTGAAGAGCACAAGAACTGATGCAAAGGTGACTGCTGCAAAAAGCTTGGTATCTATCTTTTCAGATGCTGCCAGTAACTTATTTTCTGTAACTCCTTTTACTTCGGTGGTATATGTGCGTATGTGATTTTGATGCAGAAGTCATTCCCCTGACTTACAGTCATACTCTGTCAGGACATTCAAAACAGGTGTATTACAGTCTTTCTGGAACTGCCTCAAGTAATTGCAAAGAAAGAAAACTAAACCCTTCTTTTTGCGACAGTCTATGCTAAAGGTCTGTGAACCACCAGTGACTTTCGGGGATTTAAAAACTGAGTTTCAGCTCCTCAGCTAGGTCAAATCAGTTTACATCTATTGATTTTAGTATTTCAGAGTATGTTAGCATCATACGCTAAGCCAAATTCACACTACAAGAAAATGCGAAGGAAGGCACAGCTGTAGAATGTTAACCTAAGTACACCTCTCACCAATGAAGTAGTGTCCTGGTCATAGTTACATGCTTTGGAGATTTTGTAAGTTAAAATAATTAGACTAAACTTCAACCCTACATGGATTTTAGAAGACACTGATTCTCTTATGGATTTCTATGTTTGAAAAAATTAACTGATACTACTAAAGAATTTGGTTTTGAGAAGCTGACAAGTTTATGGTTTTACTTGATTTCACAATTAAAGGAGTTGGTTTGGAGTTGGGAATGTAGCAGGTTGAACAGTGTATTTGTTATGGTACGTTCTTAAAACAATTAAAATTAGAAGTAGGGAAGGTTTTTCAGATTTCTTAAGTGACAAATACGAATTCCCTATTGCACTTACAGGAAAAGTGTTTTTTTCCTTTTAGGAAAAAAGAAAAAAAAAGGCAAAGCGAAAGATAGAAGTGCCTAACTAGACTCATTAACTCTACAATACAATTCAAAATCCTCATACATTGACTTATGCATAGATATATTCCAATTTAAAACACAACCATTGTTTTTCAATAGTGAAAAACCAGCAGCTTATTAGTTGAAAAGATTACTGACTAGGTACAAATGCATTCAGAAAGCAGTAACGTACTTCAGTACGCAAGTACCCAATGTACTTGAACTTTCTGCTACTATTATACAAGACACGATTGCACCAAAAGCTGCAGATAAGTCCTCTCAAAGTAAACAGAACTCAAACCCTTTTTTGTTTTGATATTTTGTGAGAATATTTTTTCTTTTATTCTTTAACTTGTTAGTGGAGCATTAAAAGATCAAGAAAGAGAGCACACTTTCCATGTCCCTTGACTCATCAGTTCATCGTTTTTCTTTTCCTCAAAGCTCAGCAATTTTAAGAAATAATGTTTTTGTCTTATTTTTTCTTTCCTTTGTTAAAAAAACCCAAATAACTAACTTGTATGATTACAGAGAAGAACTTAAAAATTGAAATCTGAAAATTCAGAACCAGAGGAAGACAAAAGAGTAGCTGTAATTCTGGAAAATACACTCTCATTACACAAGTATGCAACTGAGTGCAGAAGTAACTACACAGAATATTACGGTTTGCACCATAAAAGATCAGATAATGTAATTAATATACCCCTTCAGGCTTTAATTTCATAAGTTTTATTAAAACAAATCTTTTAACTAAAAAATTTTGTCAGGTGTCACAGTGATCACTAGGATTTCAGACAGTTATCTAGTGAAGGTTACTTTTCCATTATTCCATGTGAAGTTTTATTATTAAAAGCACAGTATCAGTTGAGGACTCTGTTTCTGAAAAACAAGTTTGTCTGAATCCATTTCTCTGCACTACTAGATGGAAAAAAGCAACAATAAATGTATTTTGAGCACTATGCAAGATGACAGCAGTCTAATTAGGAGGATCAGGCAAGAAAAGATGACAGCACAAGAATATTTTTTCCACATGTGAAAAAAAAAAACACACAACATGGTCATTACTAGGTTTATTACTACTTAATGAAATTTTAATTATTGAATCCGAGAAACATTTCTTAAGTGAGTTACTTTTAATTATGCTAGGAAAAAAGGCAAGAGAAGATATGCTAAAATGTTAACATTATTCAGTATTTGTAGTAAGAGATTATAGAGTCTATTGTAATTGTAATTACTTCCCTAACTTTATCCTAGCTGCACTTATCAATAAGTAAGTCTTTTCAACAGTGCTGACAGGAAGATTTAATAAAATGTATGTATAGCTAGAGCGTAATATTAAAATGTTTTAAAAGACCTTGCCAGTAAATGTAAAGTTATGGGATTTTTTTTTTCCAGATTTCAGGGAAATGATGAAAAAAGATGAAGACATCTTCATATCCTTTGATTTTAACAAATGATTGAATAAGCTAATTAGGTCATGCAAGCTCTCTGCACAATATATTGAATCTATTCTTACTATACATTAAATACTGAAACAGAGCTCTTAACATCTAAGTAAACAGTCTTTAATTATTAATCGTATGTGTAGTCAATTTTGTATTGTCTGGCAAAGACTAAAATGACAGAAAAGGCTAATTTACTACTGCAAACTAAGATACTTGGAGACCACCAAATTCTGAAAAGTCAGTCTCACCAACTGACCTCTATCAGCACAAAGTTAAGAGTCCAAAGTTAAGCGTTAAAAATTGCGTTATGTTATCATGTGTAAGATTCCATTTGTACTAGGATAAATTTTTACTGAAAGCTACTGTGATTCAGTCCTTACATATTTCTGGAGAAACTTGTTTATCTCCTGAACTAAATGTATTTAAAAATCTCAACTTCAACATGTATTGGCTGCTAATTAGTTCATTTATAGACTAGCTCAGGGTCTCACACCTTACAGAGGAATAATTGGCAGACCATGCAAAAATGTATTGGTGGAACGAGAGGTACAGTCTTAGGCAATACTTGACCTTCTTAGAGAAGATCTTGCTGCGCCACTCATTTTCCAACACAGCTAAAACGCATTGTCTGTTTTCTGGAGGAACGAAGAGCTTTTTACAGTAGTAAGGGTTTGCAGTGCAATACTCCTGAAATACATTCTTTAAATCTCAGGAGAGGTTACGAGGATCATGCAGCAACACCAAACTGGCTACATATCATCTGAGATGCTGCTAAAGAGGATGTCAGTGTTGATTTTGACAAGTATTTTTTTTTTAATTCCCTCTACCTTCAAGTTACCTGACATTTTAAATTACTCTTATACTACTAATTAAGCATAAAAGCACAAAATATTTTCAAACATGACCAAACACCAACTCTCTATTTTTATTTCCACTGAATATAACTAGAAATATCTGAAATATTTCCACTATCAGAAGTGTATACCAACTAATTTGACACAGCAATACTGCAGGTAACACCCATACAGTAAACACTAAGTTAAATGAAACTATTTTCTTGAGTATCATCTAAAGAATATTATACTATCCAGCATCAGTGAAAATCTTCCATATGATTTGGGAGTGGCCCGGGGCCCTGATGAAAAGAAATCCCTTAGCTTCCTTCAACAACTACAAACCAAACAGGAGTGCCACAAGTAGATTATACTGTACTTTTTCTCTCTCATAATAGGTGCTAGGATCCATAAATACTCTCTGGTAGCAGGAGTTCACACTATTGTCCAAATTGTTTGAATGCTGAAAAAAAGCCTATGCCTCACTTCTTCCCATGAAATGACTTCCCTACTACTGATGCTCATCATTCTCTGAAAACTAGAGTCCTAAAAATCGATACACCTGAATCATTCAAGAACACAGAAAGATGCAGTATCTCCAATAAGAACACAGGCTATAAATATTTTTATTGCAGCACCTCCGGCAGTGTCTTAGGAGTTTGAGGATACTTTGGGAAATGCCTGTCTTTGCTATAATTGCATTTTCACTGTGCTTTACTGCGAAGGAAAGGTGAAGGAACCGGAGAGGAGGAATTATGTGAAGTATAAATAACGCATACCATTTCTATTTGCAAATTTCATAGGGAAAGCTACTATAAATTTTCTAATAATCAAAGATTATAATGGTTTTAATGATGACAACTGTGGATGGAATTTTGCAATCAGAACGATCCAGATTCCAGTTCTTCCTTGTGATGTTTAATTTTACCCTAAGCTTGAGAGCACTTCCATCTACCAAAAATTAATCTTGAAAACACAATGAATCAAATAAATGAAGCAAATAATTAATTCTGCATTCATGGACCCATATTAATAATCTAATTTCATTTTATAGTAAAATGACACTCATGAAAGCCCTTTCTAAAAAAGGAAATGAACAGGGTTTTTAAATGTTTTGCTTTACATTCTGAAAGAGAAGATAAGAAAGCCAGATAACCAATGTATCCTTATTCAGCGGCTGTTTTCTAACAACTTTAATATAAGACATACAGTCTGGTGGGGCTTTTTTACCCTCAGTATTCACGTATGTGTCATACTTTTTTTTTTTTCTCTCCCCATTAAATGTTCTCTACCTTAACTGGAACCCTTCAGAGGCTAACATAAATTGAATTACTTTTTCTTTTTTTTTTTCCTTTCTTTCTTTTCTTAGTCACTGTCATCTAGCAGAGAAACTCTAGTAAA
The DNA here is from genome assembly GCF_000690535.1 of Cariama cristata. Taxonomy (NCBI): domain Eukaryota; kingdom Metazoa; phylum Chordata; class Aves; order Cariamiformes; family Cariamidae; genus Cariama; species Cariama cristata. The sequence goes on from NW_009615630.1 coordinate 156,476, forward strand.
AATTACAAGATGCATTGGTAGCGTCCATTAATTTTGAGTCAGCTGCAAATAACAGAATTGTATACTACAGGGAAAACATGAAGTAAATCTATTTTGAAAAGTAAAAAGGGATGTAAGTATTTTAGGTTCTCATATTTGGCCACATAATACTGTAAGACTTAGAAAGAGCTTTATCTTCCTTATTTTCCTCTTTTCACTACTGAGCAGCAGTATGAGTAAGACCATAGTCAATTTTCTGTTGTGTACTTCAGTGGAGCAGAGCTTGCTTTATCTCCAAGTCTTTATTCAGCAATTTCTTCTTGCCCCTTTTAAAGTTAAGAAGCAAATAGCTGTGTCAAAACAAATGTTTTGTTCTGTGCTCATGCACAGTCAGCAGTAAAAGCTCATGCCCTATTCCCAGAGTTATGTTACCAGGTATGGAAAAAAAAAAAAAAAGCAATTCTAAATGACTGCTGATCTGTGTTCCCTCAGAAAAAATGAGATTAAAAAGATCATAGTTTACCATATTTGGAAGGACAATATTGACAAGAATAAAAACTATCTTCAGAAGTTCAGAAAAAGGTACTGTAAACAACAAAGTGCTATCTTTCCTATCATGCCAGAGGGTTTTGAAATCTCCTTCTACAAAAAGTTGCAAGCAAAGATTGTTACTCTCTGTTGTTTTTCTTTAAGATATTGAATAACCACTTGAGCTTTCAGAAATCAGGAGTCACTAGTATTGTGTAAGACAAACAAAAAAATAGATACTATAATAAAGACTACAGGAAGCAAGCTTCTCCTTCTATTACAGCCAACTGGCAAAGTCATGGGACTAGCAGAGAAGCTGAGAGCCACGTAGACCATGTTGTGGGTCCAGGAGTGAATTCTTTCCGTTTAAACTACACGAAAAGGAAATTCCTCTGTAGTGACAAGTTAAATCACCAACCAGTTATCTAGCCAGTTTTGAATATGGGCTTTGTGTTTTTTTATTTTACTGCATGCACTGATTTGCCTAAAGATAAGAAGGAGATGTCATACATTCTATGGAAAAAAATCAGGAAGAAAATGTTTTTTTTAAATATGAAGATTTGCTATTTTCAGTGCAGAACCTTTACATTATGCAAAATTACACTCATGTCTGGGGTTACTGTGGTGGAGTTACCTTAATATAAATAGTCAATGTGAGAAAATAGGATCTAGCAGGCCAGAGATCCATATACACACAAAAACACATGCAGAAAGAGAAAGAATGTTTTAATTCAAACTTCTTGATAGAAGCACAAATTATAAATATGTGTTATATAATGTTCCATTTTAAGTCTCTCTTACTACACTTCGGAAAATCATAAAAGGAATGAATGAAAACAGGTAATAGTATTAGATTTGCTATATACTTTCAAATAGGTCTTTGCTTGCTCAACAAGACTGCAGTAGGTTTGTTATTATTATCTTATTAACAGATGGGCAACAGTTCCAAGGAGAAGAAATTAAGCTAAATTGTATTTTTATGGTTTGCTTAAAGCAGTTTCCTAGGCCTAAGTCTTAGTATCCAAACACACAGCCTGACTTTTAATGACTAACAGCTTCTTTTTACTTACAATTCGGTTATGGACCACAAACAAAATGGTGAAAATAACATACCTCCCTAAATTCACTCTTAAGCCTACCCTTGTGCACAAGTCTGGGGTGAGGAAACAGCCAGAGTATTTCATCACATTTTTCTATGTTGTTTTTCAATATCATGACTAGTATTCAGAATAAAAAAAATATGTGTATTTATACATTTGTAGAATCCTTTCTATCCGTTCATTCATAGAATGCTACCTGATGTTTCTGCGAAAGAACAGCGAATCTTCCAGAGTACTTAGTCGCTTAATGTCCTGGCCAGTTCCCTGACATTACTGCCGTCTAGAGAGGAAAGTAAGCTCTTCCTGGGTGTTATTCAATGACTCTGATCATTCACGCTGGGTTCCTGCTCTTTGGGAAAATCTCCCTTTAACAGTTCTAAGTGGGCAGATTAGCAGATAGATGATTCGAGGTTGGAGCACTTTCCCAACTGTCTGAGACGAATATTCCATTTCACTATTCTATTTCTTGTATCATTTACTCCTCTGAATCTCAGGCAAATCCTTGAAATGCACAATGCAATGCTTAAATTACACTTGCTTTAACATTATTTGATTGCGAGCTATTCCAACTAATTTAAAAACTCTAAAGATTCAGGTCAGTCTTTTTTTTTTTTTAACCCAAATCACTGGTATCACAGTAATTTCCATTAACTTGTCTCTAGCACTTATTTAAATACATAATATAACAATTTAGTTTCCTATTAGCATTGCCGTACCAGACCTTTGTCGGAGGGTCTGACTCATGAGTAATCAGCAGATAATAACTCTATGAGAGTCAGGAAGACCTTGTTAAATTGGTGCAAATGAGGAGAATCAGCCTACACTAGACTGGACTTTTAAAACAAGTCTCAATTATTTTTCAACTCTCTGAAGCTCTAGGGAAAGCAGAAATCAGAAGACCAGATCTGGTTTCAATTATAGCATAATACACATGAAAAATCTCCATATGTTGAAGGAAAAGAAAACATAGGAGATAAAGAACTGCCAGAAATAAAAGCAGAAATCATTGAAACTTCGAGTATATTTAGACATATATGTCATCTGCGTAACGGAAAAACAAAGTGTTCCATTATTTTCAGTGAAGGTACTTAAGTGAAAGAGTATGCTAATACTGACTGATTCCGGAATATAGAATCAAATACAGCAGCAAGTAGAATCAGACATCAAATGAAGTAAAACAATTTCCATAATGTCAACATAGTCAAGAAAAAAATTTAAATCTAAAGAAATCATAATTCTGTGAATTTTTGTACACTGATTTTGACACCAGTGGAAGAAATGTGTACCATGTCCTCTTCAGCATTTGCTTTACAGCCCAAGTATTTTTCCAAGACTGAAAGGATCTTTCCAAGAATTTTTCAGTGTCTAAAAAATGAACTAGGAAGAACAGGGTTATTTTATTGATCAAGAGTTAAACCAAGAAACTTCCTGCTTTCTACTGACGAGTAGCTAATGAATGCCTAATTAACTGTAAAAAATCATCCCCACAGGAATGATTCAGATGAACAATGGTCTTGTGATGAAGCTAAACTGGCTAAAGAGAAATTTAAAGAAATAAGTAAGATTCACAGGAAGTTAGTGGAAATAAGAACGGGTGGTGTTTGTCAACAAGTGAATAGGAGGTTTCTGTGGAGCATGCGACAGAGTATGCTGTAACTAAATCAACCATAATTTTCTACCTCCGACTAAAATAATGTGCCAAGTGAATCCATAAGTAGCTTCAAGTATTCACCTCCTATTTATAGTAGCGCTCAGTTGTTTTTTGCCTTTGATCTAGCTTCTACCGAATTCTTTGGACAAGGCACAAAATGCCTTGAGTGTTCAAGTGTATTCTCTGTGTTCACAGGTTAAATATGCATAATCTTTATTGAAAAGAATCTCGTTGCTTTCATTCATATACAGGGAGGAAGTACACAATCAGATAGGTGTATTCTTCTGGAAACTTTAAGGTAAATGTCTACCTTAATATGGTTAAATAAAAATTAAAAAAAATAAATTTCTTTCCAGAATTTTATTACCTGGAGATGCCACCAAGGCTTGTGCTGGGAAAATAAAGTTAAACACATGCTTCCTTTTCTAAAGGACAGGACCAAATTAAACGCATCGTATTTCTTCCCAAAGCAGTGAGAGAAGACTGGAGAGATACTCCCAGAATACACCAAAATAGAGATGAACAGGCAACGTAACACTGAGGACACACAAGTGACAGAAATCTGGATGGATTGTAAACCTATTGGAATTTTATATACAGGAGCACCTTATGAAGCTACTTACAGTGCCTGGAAGTAGAGCGATAACTATAAACATCAATCATTCCAAAAAAGAAAAGGTACTATTTGTGGGGGCGATTTATTTTCTATTTCAGATGCAGAACTTAAAAACTGATGTTGATAGAAAGATGTAGCCATTAAAGACAGTTTTGTAGGTATGCTTAATTCAAAGGTAGATTAATTAAGTAATCAAAGAAATTAAAATATTGACATAATTTCTCAACCTTTTAAAGAAAGCCTGGATTTTAAAAATGTGAAGTCAACTTCTGAGAGTTTGAATAACTGACAGTTAAAATTAAAATAAGATATTTTCAGTGATTTTGATCTTCTCTTCACTCTGTGTATACTTCATTTAAGCAAGTAGGAATAGATGCAATTATTATATAATTACAGTCCAGGAAAATACTTTAAAATAATATCATACATTCATAGTAAGCAATCTCTTGAGAACTGCAGCTGAACAAAGGGAGACAAACGTATTTAGTAGTCAGTTCCTGATGGGGGAAAAGAAACATGAAGCAACATGCAATGCAGCCAGGAGGTCAGAAGGAAGAAACAAAGTCATTTTTTTCTTGGAATACTGAGATGAAATATTACATCATATTACTCAGCAAAACATCACCTTCATTAGACCGCTCAAGGTTCTTATGTGCAATGGGACAGATGTTAGATGCTTTAGAAAATGCTAGTAAGGCTCACATTGCTGAAAGATAGGAAATAAATTTGAACAAACAGCATTGGTTTCTGCTCTCCACATACAACATGGAAGAAATGTTTCTTTGCAGACAATCAGATGGTTGTATCAACTGACTAAATATCAGAGGGAGGGAGGGAAGAGCCTCAAACCATTCATGGAAGTGTATGATACTGGCATCAATGAAGCTTAGATTTGTTATGGGATGCTGGGAAGCCTCTATGGCTGAAGATCCATAGAGGTGCTCTGTCATGTTCCCTTCTGAATGAGGTGCCTCTTGCATGGCTTCTCTGAGCCTTTGTGGAACGGAACACGTTAGTGTCTAAACTGGTCCCATGCTCTTGATGGTAAAAATCAAGAACTTCCACAAAAACACCATTGCTTAGACCTCAGTCACTTCTCTCTGCATTTCTGAACCTTCTCTGTTGAAATGAGGATAAAATTTTGAAAGGTCCCCAAACAATTTCATGTAGCCATATGCATTACAAAATACTTCATCGTGTCCAGCTCTTAAAACAAAATCACTGCCTTTAAGCTCAGTAATCTTTAACTCTTCTCTCAAAAAGAGAAAAATACTTCTTTGTGTATGAAGTTTCCCTTAATTATGTTGCATTGTTTTAAGTACAACATTTTACACAAAAATCTGCAACCCTTTTAACTTTTTAAAATTAGAATTGAAAAAATTTATCTCTAGACCAAAAATAGTCCACATCTCTGAATCCTAGCAATAACACACAAAGAAGAGAATTTTGAAATATATAAAAAACGGTGGAATTCAACAAGATTTTTTCCTTCGTGCATTAATTAACTCAATACAGTAACAATGTCTGTTGGTTTTAGGAGAACTTTTAACACTTCAGTTTCATATCTGCTCTATGTGGACTGTGATACTCACAGCAATTTTTTAGAAAACCACAAGTTTATGCCCAAATCCATGATCCAATCTTTCCTTCTCTGCTCTGTTGAATACAGAGCCTAAATCGACTGCCAACTTTATTTTTAGAAATTACTCTAAGTCAATTCTTTAGCTGATGGTAATTGACAGGATCTCTACTGTATGAGCTCCCATGCCAGAAAAGGATCAAAAATAGTTGAGAGGCATGTTCTATCTGAGATATTCAAACTGAGAAGGACTTCACTCCAAAATGCTATGTAAACTGTAACTTTTAATATTAAGATTTCGTCTCTCAGCATTCTGTAGAACCTGCTTTTGGCTGAAGGGTGTTTGCTTAACTACATTCCTTAGGAATATAACACTGCATGGTCATGGCTTTGAATTACAGTACATTTATAAAAGTCAAGTATCAGAAAAGAAAATTTCTCCTCCCTGTGATCATAACATAAATTTAAAAGTGGAGACAAATTTTATGGGATTGAAAATGATGTGGCTATTAATTTAATACAATGATTTTGTAGAAATGCCAAACATACCATGCAGTCTGCGTGACTGCAGCCCCGCCAGGCCTCTAGAGCTACCACCAATCAAACAGGCTATCCCATTGTGTTATTTTTGATCTACTAACATATTTCAGACTAGAAGGCACAAATATACACTACACTGAACAGAAGAAATAAATGTGATGCCATATAATAGAATCTCTCCTAGAACCATAACGTTACAGGAGATGTTTTATTACTTTAGAAAGAGTTCTCAGTCAGCATATCAAGGATGTGCAGTGCAACACAGTAAAATAAATTAAAAGGTATATAGCCATGCATAGAGAAACAAACAAATAGAAAAATCCTCTTTGATGGTCAAAAGGAGAATTTCAGAAGTCAAATACTGACTTCTGACATTTGACATCTAAAATAACATTTTGTTTCTAATGCAGTGAGTTGGACTCAGTCCATAGCTCCACGGATTTAAATCTGGATGTGCTGTTTTGCAAACACTGAAGGAAACCTAGTGCCTCCCTAAAGCTCAGAAACTGTCTTTAGAACATTAAGAAAACACATGAAAAGTACAGAATTGAACATTCATCCATAATCTAGTTGAACTGTGCAGGGAAAACTAATTTAACTCTAACATCACCACTTTATTATTTGTTATTTTTTGATATGCAGTTACAAATGTCAAAACGCGACAGAGCTCCTACCAGAAAGAGATGAAAACTGAAGGGCTCAAGTGTTACTGAACAAGGCGCTCTCTCAAGACTAATGCAATGCAACATCTCCCCTCATACTTTGTTCAGTCTGTTGAAAACTTGGATCAGGGAGCATTTCCTGGCCAGAGAATTGAAGCTACACAGGAGGAGATGCTAGAGGAGAAACTAGAAACTTTGTGCTAGTGAAATTAGGCCAGCAGCAAATTACTACCCTCCTTGCCTAGAGCAAGAATGACACGGGAGCTGTAACTCAGGTATCTTTCCAAATTTTGATGCCTCTCGGGCATCTCATGAAATAATGCAGTTCAACTACTGCAGTTTCTGTGTTAATAAAGGTAATACAATGCTGGAATCAATTATTGCGAGAAACTATATGAAAGTTCAGGGTATTTTTAAACTATAGGGATGATCCCTAAGGGCTATAATTGACAAGTAGTTTGCCATTTTGTTTCTTTTTCTGAAGCAAAAGAACAAGTGGCATACAATTTACTGGAAATCTACTGAGTTTCTTGAAAGTGGAAAGCTTTACATCTGTTGTGAACCTATTCTAAAGATTTTTGAGGAATTTGATTGTCAAGAGCAGTGATCTTGAAAAGCAACTAGAAGTACTACTTTCTATTCACAAAGATTGTCAAGTTGAGAAGCTCAATACCAACTCAAAAGCAAAGAGGGAAACTTGCCAAAAGAGCTGCATTGTTGGACAGAGACAAGTGAGTATCCAGAAAGAAGGAGAGAGTACATTTGAAAAGGTAAAGAAAGTTAACATGCATTTAATTAAAATCTAGGAAATTGTCGTGACAGACTGAAGATTGAGATTTTTATGTTCTCTGCTCTTTTTTTTTAAATCTTTTTTTAAAAAATACACATTCCTTGTGGAAGTGCCTGATTTGGTAAGTTAACATTTTCCTCAAAATATTTCATGTGGGAATATATTTGCCATGTTCAACTACACTAAAGTCAATACATAAGTTAAATTTTTTCTTATCCAGGATAAATAATATTTCACAGCTCTTCCAATATCTGAAATAAAACAACATAGTTGGCTTTAAGTAAGGATAGCTTGGCTGCTATACAAAACTGATTGGAAGATTCCAAATTATTGTATTTGGAGATCTCTTCAAACCGATGCTGTACCTTTGTGTGTGTCTCTCTCTGAGGTTGCAGTTGGTTCATTACATAGCTCCTACTCCTATGTGGAGTAAACTCATGCCACTGATGCTCGGGGGGCGGGGGGAGGATGTGCAAATCAGTACAAACTGAGTTTAAAGTTGCTAATCCAGATTTTGTTTTAAAAAATCAGCTCTCCTTTCACCTCAGAGTGCTTTACCTCTGCATAATCCCATGCTCGCTGCATTCAGGCAAGACTGAGAGAAAGTCAGTAACTGAACATTGTAAAAAACAGATCAAAGTCTGTTTTGTTTCAGAAAGTCATTTGTGGTAGATTAGATATTGCCTCCATTTTTACCTCACTCAAATAGAAATTACCTTATCAACTCTCTGTTTATTTTTCATATACACAGGCAACTTTAATCATTCTCATTTAGATTAGGTTATTATGCTCCTGTAAGTCAAACAGAGACTTGTTCAGCACGTATTAGAATTTCCCCCAAAAAACGAACAAAATATACAGCACTGTATTACTTGTACCAAAAGTAACTATAATAAAAAATAATTCAAATCCAAAAATAATGAACAAGCACCCAATAAAGCCCACCAAGAAAGAAATAGGTCTTCAAGATGAGGGGAAAAAAAGCAAGAAGTTCACCTTTGCTTTGACTGAAGTAAATGTAAACAGAAATTATTCACACGTGACTTATTGAGAATTCATCACAGCAGCAAAGAACTACGAACAAAGCACACATAACACATTCTGCTCTCTAGAGTGTGATGGAACCTGACGCCTGACCTTTCCCGTAAATGAGAAACAAGATTTAAAGCCTTCATACTAAATTTGGCCTAGAAATTAAGATCAGGCAAATGGGAGAGAAAATAAAAAGCTATTTTCAACGAACATCTTAATGAAATCAAACTAATAAAACATAAATTAAAATCAGTTATCTTTAATAATTGCAGGTAGAGAAAGAACAGAATTATTAATTTTTCAGAGTGTAACAAAGCAGCTTTGATGTAAGTAAACAAGTAGAGAATCGGATACTTTTAATATTACACAGCACAGTGTCACAGTAATTCACTTCCAAGAGCTCCTGTATATTACTAGAAGTTGCAACTGCCTCTATCAGAAAACCAGATTTCTGTGACTCTTAGTTTAAATAAAGCTAATGATCTGTTTGTCAGAATTGAGAACTTGGACATAAAATCCTCAACAGCAACGTTTTTGAGGAGGACGGTTGTTGCACTGGCAACAGGTATGTAGGAAAACATGTGCGGGAGACAGAGGCCTCTCTCTGTTGAACACATTTGTCAATACCTTGAACTTGATGAATGCATCTTGGCACAGAAAACCAGCTTTTAACCCCTTTCTCAAGTTTCTCAGCCCAGGAACATCTAACAATTTGCTGTTCAGTGATGGTCAACTACTATAACTTGTTACACCTTTCACCTTGTGTATCTATACTGAAGGAAGGAAATGGGAAAAAGTCTTAAAGCACCACGCAACGTGTATGTCTTCCTCATCTAGCTTTTAGTGAAGGACTGAGTCATAGAGAACAACTAAAACTAACCATCCAACTAAAGAAACAAAAAACCAAGCCTTTTCTCTCCTCAAAGTTATTAATTCTGGGGACTTGGCACAGGACTTCAGTATTTTATTTGGATCTCATGGCTAGACTTACCAGAAAGGAAAATTTTACATGTTTCAAACACACAATACGCCACTCTGCCGAATGGTCTTGTTCAAGCACAGTTTGAAATGACTGATTCTCCCCACCAAAAACAATAGCATTTGTAGGTATGAGCTATCCTGAATCCTAAGTGTATCACCTACTCTAGATCTGGTAACAGCAGCATCTTAACATAACTGTCTTCAACAGCAAACACACACAAAACACGCTGGCTTTGTACATGCATGAGAGTAGCACGACCTACTTTGAAATGCAGGTTTATTACACATGCACTACTTAACAGTGACAAAGTGAAACAAAGTCATGAATGAATAAAGCAGTCCACCTAGTTAAATATGAATAAAATCTCAATCCTTTTAAGTTTGTCCTGAATTACAGTTAGCATGACACTAGTCAGATGATAGCAAGGACAGCTGCTTTTTAGTGGAAAATTGTTGTGAAGGAGAGCTAACAGCTCTTCTAGGCACTGTAAAACTGTAATCACACTGGAATTCAATCACTGCATTACCTCCCCAAAAGTATCCTCTGCTTTTTATAGTAGATTAAGTCTTGGGGGGGGGGGGGGGGGGGGGGGGTGGGGGGGGGGGGGGGGGGGGGGGGGCAATGACCTCTTGCATTTTGATGTACTGTTGTAGTAAACTCTCAAGAGTGATAAATTTTTCGGCTGTTAAATGATGCTCTGTCCAAACCACTTTTTTTTAAAATCATCTCATTATTTTTATGCCATTGCACAGATCTCTGATAATTTAACTAGGAATTGTATTTAAAAAAAACAGTTTGATTAATAGTAACAGTGGCTTTTTCAAGGCAATCAATAAAATTTATTAATAGACTGAACTATGTTTGTCACTGATTTGTTTTCTTTGAAAAGTTGAGAAAAAGAAATGGTAGGTGTTTTCCTTATCTCAAATCTTATATATGAATTATTTCCAATTGATTTTCATAGTATACATTTCAAATATATATAGAAAAGTTACAATTAAAAAAATAAGCCATCCTATTCTATCATTCCTAATAACCAGATGCAATTTGTTCCTCCTCTCCTTGATACAACAGCTACTTTTCCCAATTAAAATGCATTTTCTGACAAATGTGGTTTGTCATGATTTCTTCCCAGTCTTTGTCTGTTTTAAGCTTCCTACTTCATCCATTAATAGTCCCAGTTTGCTAAAACTTCACAGCAAGTAGTATAGTATAAAAGGAATGCATGCGTATTTGTAAGCTTATACCAGCTTCCAGTTCTGCTGAGTAATTGTTTCAAAAAACGTTTATTATCCCAACTAGAATGTTCTGTAACCAACTCTTACTCAATTTCCTAGAAAAATACAAAGCTTAAAATTTTATTTTGTCTCCCGAATTATAAAAACATAAATTATATTTAAAACCTTGCCAACAGGAAAATAAACCTACGATACAAAAAAGTGATTTTGTTGTGGAGTGCTTAAAGTGGCCTGGTGCAGTCAGCAGAATGAAAGCCGGGCATTTGCTGGCCCTCAGGAGGCCCCTGGGGAAGTCAGGAGGTGTGCATTAGTCGCTTGACTCCTTGTCATAGTTGGTTCAGCCTATTTGATTACAAAGGGCTCTGAGTTCAACAATATTGCTCCATATTTTCTGTCCTCCTTCACTGTGCTGTACTCAATCACCTATGCAATAGCTTAACAGCTATTAGGCTCCATCTATAGGCTCCATGATCCCTAGGAAGGAATTGAGCCATCCCTCATAGCACAGATATCTATGCATACATATGTGTAGACTTGGCATTGTTCCTTGCCTGTCTCTGTTTTGCCTTCATGATTCACTCTGGGTTACATGGCCAATGATATTCAGCAAAGAATTTGGAGTTTCAGACAAGCCAACCTTGTACTTTAAAAAAAAGTGTTAACAGCAGCTTTACTTCAGGCTACGCTCTGCTTATCTGGACAAACCAGGTATGTTGCTGGTTTTCTTGAAAGTTGTTGACATTATGGGCTGTTCTTTAATTTTTAATATCCCAAGTCACTGTCTTTATTCTACCTACTATGACAAACCTCATTAAAAAAAAGATCATAGTGAATCATATAAAAGTGCATGAAGGTAGCATGCCTAGTATTAGCCAATTACTTTTCCCATAAGAAAATACTACGTTTCTTGTATTATCAAGGATATTAACTATGGTTGTAAGTGAGGTGGCAAGGGAATGGTAAAATACACATCACGTACACTCATTTTTCCATGTAGCTTAACACATGCCTCATTTATTGGTTTATGTTTCAATACAGTTTGAATGCCTTTGTAAATTCCCAAGAAATAAATAATCTTACTGTGAAGAAACTGAACACCCTGAACAGGTACCAAGTAATTTTAACTAGCGCTGCTTGCAGGCAGGTCACATTTCAGAACCTCACATGACAACAGCTCCAGGTGTTTCCTCGGCATGTTGCAACTCAACATTAGAGCAATTCAGAGCTACCATCCTAAACATGCCGCAAGTCCCACTGGGAGATGAGGTAATCCACAATGACGGAGATGTTCACGAAAATTCTAACCTGGAAAAACTGAGAGTCAGGGACTACAGCATGTATATAAAGCCTTAAAAGGTCTGCCTAAATTCCTTTACAAAAAAATGTTTAAAGAACAGTCCTGAAGTCACTTAATTCAACTGCACACAATCCTGAGCAATCTGCTGTGGCTGACACTGCTTGAATCACAGGGGTTGTACTAGATGATCTTAAGAGGTCCCTTCCAACCTAAATGACTCTGTAATTAAAACTGGAATTATCAACTGGAACTATTTTAATTGGAATTAAAATCAATTTAAAAGAGAATAAAAATTGCTCCTTTTTGCCAAGGATGGAAAGAGTCATTTGTGGAAGTGGGCTACTCCAAATGAATTTGCAGATTGCTTCAACACAATTGTCTGCCTTGCATCTGCACACCCGACAGCTCCCTGAAATGAGGTAAGCATTCAGAGCCGGGCGACAGAACTACAGGAGCACTCATCTCCCGACTAACGTAACTGGGTTGTAATTTACCATTATAGCACTCTGATAACTCTCCTTGTAACCGCAAAAAAAACTGTTTCGAAGAACAGGTAAAAAGATAAAGTAACGATGGACAATGTGCATTTTGCATTTGAAATAAAGACCATAACAGCAACAACAAGCCTGAGCAAGAACGGCTGCTAAGTCGCTTCTCATCTGTCTGTGTATGCAGCACTGATAGCGCTTTCTTCCTCCATCTTTCAGAAAGAACAAGTCAGTATTTTAATCTAGGACAGATTTCATCAATTTTAACTTGCTTTAAGTGTGGCAACAAAACATATTCTAATGGGCAGAACTTATTATCACAGCTCTTATTTCTATATTTTAATAATATTTCACAACTGAGTACACTTAATAAAAAAACTAGTCTATCAGATGGCCATTACTTGTCCTTGAGGTTTTTTTGTCTCCTTGTTCTCCACAATCATTATTCTACATAAAATTGACAGCATAATATTCAAATAAATAAATCTTCTCCAACAGCTATTTCTGATCAAAGGTCACTTGTTCTTTTACATCTTCTAGGCCATTTGCCAACAGATGCCAATCAGTCAAACAACCGCTAACCATTCCCCAGGGAAAGTAGGGACTGTGGAAGAAGACAGTCATTCAAAACAGCTACTAAAACTCAGTGACCGAACTATGTAAGAATATCTATTACTGTCCTTTTGGCTTTAGATTTTGGTTTGTCTCCTTTACTATCATTAGTCATTTCTTAGTATGTATTGCACACTATAAAACATTGACCCTTTGCTACTGCACAGACAGTCTTTTCACATACTGTGGTACTATTCACGATCTCTCAGGACTCTGAAAAGTTATCAGTATGGATCCTAGCAACAACAAAAGGTCATATAACTATTTTTAAAATGCTAGCCATCCTGTTCATAAATGCTCACAGGACAAGTAACAGTTACTGCTTTTATAGCGTCTCCAGAACAAGCAATGTGTCAAGATGGCTTTATGCTTGCGATGCAATCGTTCCTTATTGCCCAAATCCTCTAGCAGCACAAATTTGTGTTTCTTTCTTTCTTTTTAATACAGCCCCCAACCCCTCCTATAGTAAACAATCCTCATCACAGCTGTTTATCTGACATATTGAACCTTACAATAAGGTTCCTGAGTCCTTAGCTTAAAAAAGTAAGAGATCACTGGAGCTGAACCATCCCCATGGCCAAGCGTCTGTTTAAGATCACTAACAAAACTAGTGCTAATCCAACAAGATTAACAAATTAAATCCAACAAGATTATTCTTCAGGATTTTTCAAATGAAAACTATACATTGAAAATTACTGCATAGCAATGCAACACATACAAAATTCTGTAGCTAAAGAAATACGCAGTATGGTAAAGAATTATTCTTTTAAAGAAAAATACATGCTTCCTAGATTCACAAAAAGCAAGTCATGCCTTTTCTCCTAACAATAATCAGGTGGGTTTTTTCCTTTATAAATTAAGAAAGGTGAGGATCATATCAAAACTGGCATAAACAGCTTTGCCAGAATTGGCTGCAGGATGGGGATATGGGTACTTTTGCTGTCTAAGTAAGGTGCTCAAGGACATTAAGAGATCTTTTAATATCTGCTGCCATGTAGAAATAGCAAGCCATAAAACTTTTCTGTGGACTATATTAATTCCAGGAGGCCTCACAGTTCTGTCAGATAGACAGCAAAAGTTCAGGACAGAGTGAAAGCACTGAAGGAGGCAGAGCATTTACACAGTCTTCACATCTCTAGCTCATCTAGACCTCCCTCCCAGCAGGCATAAGCAATCATTTATCGCAGTTGACCCCATTACTATATATTCAAGGGTATTGTTATTGAAGGTTTTCTATCTTTTAAAGAAATGGGCAGGTAAGAAAGCAAGTAACACCTTCCCCCACTGACACACTATACAAGTTTTATACCTTGCAAAGTAATTAGGCAAAATCCAAGAAGGTGGATACACCCACTTAATTCATTCTTCAACTATGAAGAGGTTTTAACGCTAAAAGAAAAAGAACTTTCTGATTTCTACTACTTATTAAAATGGGGAGGAACAACCATCTTTAAATCAGAACAAAAAAGTTCCAAGAAGTAAACTAAAACATCTTTTATTCTTAGGATAAAAAGTTGAAGAATATTAGTGTTAATAATAGATAGGGACATAAGATAGTTGCCTGAGAATGAACAATAGGGATTTCTGTTTATCTCCATTGTGTTTTTAACTGTAAAGGTTTCCCCTCATCTTTCTCCCTCTTCTCCGTCAGAAAGAAAAACGTTTCGGTTTTCCCCATTCAGTCCCACAGCCGCAACCACAAACAAGGCTCCATATCTATATGCCAATTCAAAATGAGTTTTCTGAAACAATTCTCATATGAAATAAGGTTCACTTCTTAATCAGGTCATGATGCAAAAATACTCCCATCCCCCCAGTGCAATAAGAAAGGTACATATGTCTTTGCTTAGGCCTGACTTTCACTATACTTTTGCTTCTTGTCACTAAACAGAGAAACAGAAAAAGGTTTTCGTAGTAACACAGTAGTCATAATTGTTCCAACTTAAAAAATCCTTGCTCACAGAAGTTAATCTTACACATCAGATAGACACAGATAGACTCTATTATTTCAGGTTCTGTGTAACCACCCAACAAGCCACAAGCCTCATCAATTAATAATGGAAAACTAACATTCTGTAACAGAGCGAAAACAACAGCTAGGGGCCATTAATATCAATTGACACAAACTCTTATGGCTTACAAGAAGCATGTCCTTTAACTGCTGTAAACGCTTTGCTCCAAGCTCAGTGTACTTGCAGTATTGTATGTGCAAGTCTTCTGCCTCTAAATTGTATAAGAACAACAGATATATTATTTTTGAACCACGTGATTACTATCCAGTGCATATCAGACCCAATATGACATTCATCAACTAATTACCTTTTGACAAGAATCCAAAAAGAAAATACTAAGGCCATCAAAACACAGGTAGAATGAAAAAGCGAGAGGCACCACTGAAGGAAAGACACTAAGAAGAATACGAAGATTTACGTAGTCCTATGCACTTAGGATGCCAAGTCTCACCCAGAAGGGTTATTAAAAAAAATAAATAAAAACTACAAATACTCAAATACTGGGTACCAGAGCTCTACTAAACCTCAGCACTTAACTGTGTGCAATTTCTCAAAGCATTTTTGCCATGTAAGCTGGATTCTAGATATAAATTATTTTCTGTAAAATAGTGACAATTCAATTATTAGGTGCAAACGAGTAAACTAAATTAAAAAATTCTTCCTACCTGAGAAGAGTTCTCAAACTGTCTCGACTCTGTAGATATATTTCTTGCTTATAGCACAGGTGAAGAATTTTTATTCCATGGATTCTATTTTTTATTTCTTTTTTTTAACAAATTGTTGAGTTCTTATTATGACATTTGTCATCTTGGCTTTGGCGATGTTAAGGCCTACACTGCTCAGATCACATGTTCCTTTTCCAGTTAAAAGAAACATTTTTGAAAAAGAAAACCTGTCTTGTTTGTGCAGAGATATCCTTTACACATCTAATACTATTCTCTAAAACGTACTTATTCTTACATTAGAAGTAATTCATAAAAATTCATAGAGGGTCATAATTTAGAAAAAAGTGTTCTTACAGTTCTTAAAGAGTATGGAATTTGTCAGAGTAACTACTTAAGATTTTTGGCACGTACTTCCAGTCTGTTCCTCAGAATTCCACTAGTTTTAAAAACAAAAAAAAAACCACCCTTGAGTTATTTTTACCTAGTTAAAATTCATATTTTGCTCCTACAAAACAAGCTAAAATTCAGAAATACCAACATCGTAATGTCAAAGTTCTTTACTTCCTTTTTTCATAACGTGGATCTTCCATGCACGTACAACTAGAACCACCCATATTCGTTCATAAAAGCTAAGGCACAGAAATACTAGACATTAAAAAGAGAAGTAATCATCTGGTACATGACAAAATACATCTACAGACTTCAATCTCATCATAATGATGTGAAGGATATATATCCTAATAACCCATCATTGGAAGGATTGTTCTTCTAGACAAATTATTCCACCATAGAATAAATTTGACCTAGAAAAGAAAACTTCCATTCACAATAGCAGAACTGAACACAGAATATTAACTCATAATGTATAATAATCTGTAGAAAAACAGAGAACTACAGACAGTAAAAACAACTCTCACCTTTTTTGATACAAGGCAACATCAGATTGTTACTACGCGAGTCTAAAGTGCCACTACACTAATACTGTCTAATTATATTGATCAGGTCATAACTCTTCATGTAATAATCTTTTTTACATACTTTTCCCCCATTCGCCCTTTCAACAGATTTGGTTTTTAATTTAATTTTAAAAAAAATTTTTCTTTCCTTTATTCTTTCAGCATCCTTGGAAAAAACCACCAGATGGCAATACAGCATTCAAGTATTTTATTTAACATACATGTTATAGGGAAAAAAATCTGTATGGATCACCATGAGGCTCTCTTTCCTAACCTACTTCCTCTTTGATGAATACTAAAAAATTCATAAGCAAAAATTCTATTCACCACAAGTAAGTGATCAAACACCACTCAACCTGAAAAGAACAGACTTTAAGAAACCTATCTTTTTAAGGATGTTAAACCACATGGTTGAAAAAAAAAATCTACAGTTTTGTTTGAACTATGAAACAGGATAATTTAAGGAAAAATCGCTGGAAGGAAAACATTTAGAAATGCACTACTATAAAGTTCTCTAAATACTACCAAGGACTGCACTGAGCAACAGACACTCAATGGACTGCACAAACAGTAAATCTACACACTTTTCAGGCATATCGTAAGTTTATATGAAGTTTGGCATCACGCTAAAAAACAGGGATTGTTTCCTCTGCTTTTGAGGTTTAAGCCTATTCTAGTAAACTCAAAATGTGTAGGCTTTAAGGATTTATTCTTCCTTTGCATCAAGTTGGACATGGTGATCAAACAGAAGAATTGTTTTATGAAGCGAGATGTTTTGGGATATTTCAAAAAGCTGCCAAGTACTGCAAGAGTCCGCTTCCCATTTAGCGGATCACATCTGATACCCACTATGTGCCAAATGAAAGTTCACCTTTGCAGTTACTGTTGCAGGCTCTGAAGCCTCTCCAGAAGTTCATGGGGACTTCACTGAATACCTAAAATACCCAATTAACAACCATTCTGTCTACTCTGAAGTCAGTGGTTGGAACGGCAAAGCTTCAGGCAAAAGATCTTTTCTTTCTTGCTTGAGAAGGCATTACAACTTGTAGGTGTTATGCATTTCACTATAATTGACAGGAAAAGTTTAGGTGTGCTAAGTCTAACTTAGTTTTTGCATACGTGGATAATAGGAAGAAGTTTCTTGCATCATTTGTATTTATTAATGGAATTGTTACTGGAATTGCTCATCCAGCCAAACATAGGTATTACATGCTCTTAATGTGAAGTAAATCCATTCTATGTTAAAGAGTAATTTGAAACTGCTCATTGTGTTACAGAAATTATGTAAAATATTAACTGAAAAAAAAAATTGTATCTTCTGTCAGCTGGAAACAGAATCATACCTACAAGACAAAGTGTTAAACAGGTACGTCACGCAGCTGTGAGCAAGCTAATTTAAAGCATGTTTTCCTGCTAATGTAATAAATGTATGATTAATTCTCTTCCCTTTACACCCTATACTATTATGTTTAACTGATGAATAGCACACAGTCACAGAAAGATTCAAGGACTGCCTTAAGTAATGTCATTTAAGTGCTTTGCATAATGACAGCTATCATGATCAGAGATTTAATCCAATGCAGCACAACCAAAGCTTTCTCTTGCCATTTTTTTTAACCTGCTTTTCAATCAACACAAAGGCAAGACTACTATATTGATCCTAATTGTTTACACATATAGCTAATTATCAGATATAACTTCAGTCCTGAAAGCCAACAGACGGTCAGAATTATTATCCATTTTTAGAAACAAAACCCGAATTTGAGCCTACAAATTATTCCACATTTTTGGCATGCCATGAATCTTCACTTTGTGAAGGTAGGTTTTCATGTTCCTCACAGATTAGAGAAGTAGTTGGAAATGTATTTCTACCAGATGGAGAAACTCATACCTTTATTAATCACTAACTTTTTAACAGAGCTGATAAAAAACATATAAAAGAAGAGAGAGGAAGTACTCTACCAGGAAAAATACAACTGACAGTATAGAAAAGACGCATTTCCAAGGACAGAACTCTTTTTAACATGAAAAACTGAAGTTAAATATACAAAGAACACAAGATTTGTGTTTCAGGTTTGGTACATAGAAACAAGCTCAACAAAAGTAGAAGGCCTAAGTCACAATTAGGATAACTATTTAGCATATTAATGCAACAACTTCTTTACTTTTAATACATTCCTCTAATTCATAACAGAGAAGGAAGTACATAAAAGCAACCCACCTCTAAAAGGTGGATACTACCACTCCATATTTATAATATCTCTTAAGTATAAAAATATGCCAACATCTTTATTTTGCTACTCATTTTACTTTAATGCTGACATTTCAAGGACGAAGTGAACTCACAAGTAGAATTGACTAAAGAGATGTAAACCATGTCCTCACCAGCCTCTGCCTTTGGTTAACATAAAACTAGAGTTCTGTTTTCCAAGTTGATTTTTCTTTTCCCTACTTCGTTATAAGTTGCATTAGTTTTAGGAAACCATTTGTATTTTCACAGTACAGATAACTGAATCCTATTTTGCTAAAACTTCTGTTAAAGTTTTCTTTGTAGAAACACTTCAGGATTGCAAAAACAGGCCTCCTGAGCACCCAAGGGAGGAAAAACTAAACCAAACCCAACTAAACAACAACAACAACAACAATCCAAGCAGCATCACACGTTATTACATCCCACCTACTCCTGTGGAAGGTCTTCCAGTCTAAAGTCACTAAACAACATGACCAAAGGTAGCAGGATCTGAGATCTCAGTAAATCTGAGATTTTTTCCTTTGCACATACAGTATGACAAACAGCCATTTCAGTGATACAGCTAATTGAAACTATATACAGGATAAGCAGATCTCAGGTGAAAACATCAAGAACCCCATGTTACAGCAAAGTATGATCCAAAGATTTCCATTTTTTTTAATTATAGCGTCAGGATGAGAACATATTCTGTACATCTTAAAAAGTATCTCATGTTTTTTCTTCTGCTGGACAGCAATTATATTACTTTCTCAAACACAAGTTAAAATGTGTATTTATCACTTTTTCTTGCATTGGCTAATCAGTGGAAGAAGATACAGGCAAAAATGAAATAAAATGCAAAGACAATCCAAGTTCTTATTATTGTCATATTCAAGGAACAGGTATCTGATGACTGGCTATTTTTTTAGTTCCTCAAAAATGGATGTTATTGTAAAAGTAACCTTAGGATGAACAATATTGTTTATACTAAATTTGGATTAAGGAGCCTCTACTTAAAGCTTATAAGTATTAAATCTTAATCAAGCAGAACAACCTGACCCAGACACATTCAAAGGATATCTATCTAGATTCCAATATCACATTACAAACACATCAACCCATCACCAACTCCTTTGCACACAGTTTGTATATTTCAGTTTTCTTCCGTTTAAATAACCCCTATTATATTTTAATCTCAAGTCTTGGTTGAGGAGTATCTTACTTTACAGTGGTACTCCTTATTTGCCTGCCCTCCATCTACATTTCCCATCACTAAAATATTGGAGACATAATCAGTTTCATAGTCTTGTTACAAATATAATCCACTGGAAACACAAGATGTGATTTAGGTTGTTGCCCAAAACATAGAATAAGCACCAGTTTACAACTACCAACCAACTCCAGTTGGAAATCGATTTAAAAAAATACAGAAACAAATCAGAGCCAGACTTCTGGAACAGTATAACAAAAGCTACCTAACACACTCCAGTCCCAAAAGAAAAAAGACTAGTAACAACAAATCTAATTAACTGATTCCATCAACATGGGATTAAGACTTCCATCAAGGATTTAGTGTCCTTTAGAGCAAGACAGTTTGCAGAAGTAGTATCCTGTAGTTTTTTTCATTATCCAATGAGAAGTGAAAGAGGGAAAAATTAGAACTTCAGCATGACAGACAAAAAAATGAACCCCAAACCACCCAACTGTCTCAGCATTGGTGTTCCCTTTATTTACATAAGATAATTCATCTATAGTAACAGTATGAAAGATGTTTGGTAAACACGTCACCCTCTGCTTGGTTTCTGAAAAACTATCCGAATTTCCTTTGCTGAATTGAACTCTTCAACCATGTATCAGGTAGCCCTTTCAAAAACATGTTTTACTGTTCACTTCTCATGGTTATTAAATTTAATGTGCTTCATCTACTTGTTGTATTACAAAAATCAGTAGCCTAAACCCAAACTGCATGATCTTCATTTCCAAGAAATTCTTCACCATGAAGTATATAGTCAAACAGATACATCCAGCAGCTCACATTAACAACACTGAAACACTGACTGCAACAGTCTCAAGTGAGTTAAATAGTTCTGGGAATAACTTTGCATCAAGTTTACATGACACAATATAGTCTAAAAACATCTAGAAACTACTAACTTTTCTTGCTTCAGAACTTGAAATCCTCTTAACTACGTTCCAAACCATCACAACATCTTAATATACATTCGGAAATATGAAGCACTTCTTTCCAAACCACATCATAACCACAGAGATAAAGATTTACTTACCTGATCCCCTTTTTGTCACAACCTTCAAGCTCTGAGTTAGAGTAGCATACAAGAGAATCAAGTTGGGAATAGGAGCTTTCATCTTCTGTCTTTCCGTGGCTGCTTCCTAGAGTACCAAAAAGAAGAAAGAAACACTGATTTTATATTAGTGCTGAAACAACTTTGAAGTAACTAATCATAATACTGACATTGTGGAAAAGCTGAATACAGTGTTTGTGAGCAATTTAATGATAACAAGCAATCTATTGTTCCTGAAAAAAATACATAAACTAAAATTACCATAAAACAAACACATGCACACACTACTTTTAACCCCGGAGCTTAAGTTCCAATTTTGTCTACACACTGAAAATTCATTGGGTCCCTGTTTAAACTTTCTAGCAGATCTCCTGAATGAAACAACTTTGATCAATTCATTCTATGAAAAAAGTGTGACCATTTCACTAAACCTGCAAAATAACAACTAGTTCTTTCTTTTTATCATATAATATATTCCTCTGCCCCACCCCAACAGGGAAAAGAAAATAATGTCCTTCTTCACTGGTTTGCTTCCATTTATTATCTCCACAGATTGAGCACAAGAATCACAATGCAATGAACAATTAATTAAAAACAAATCTGGTCGTCTTCTTAGGAATAGCGAAAGGGGAAACATAAGAGTGCACCAGAGGAACCAGCAGAGACTCCTGTAACTTCCCTTTAGATGAGCTGAAATCCCACGAGCAAGTTCCAACTCACATATTCCCTGCACTAAACCAGACGTGAACGTTATTAGGATGGGAAAGAGGTGGATGACAGGTTGTGGCTCAGCCTTCACCTCTAAGATGTGAATAGAAGTTTTGCATTTTTATCATTTGTGTCCTCTGGGGATTCACTGCTATGAGCAGGTCGTGAAAGCAGGGACTAAAAATTCTGTTAATTCCCCACACAACTAAGAGGGTGTCATCTAGTCATGATGATTATCAGCTTTGTTCTGGAACAGAATGGTTGATAGTACTAGCATCTCACATTTTGATGTGTTAAAAGGGGAAAGGGAGGCCAAATCTTCTGTCTAGTCAAGCTAGACAGTACAGTCCATCTATGCTATCCATATTCATTATAGTATTTTATGCAAAAATATTCTTATCTAATGGGGGAAAAAAGGGCTGCGATCAATGGTTCTTTAATATTACAAGTAAAGACTCAGATGAAACCAATGTGGTTTTGATATTGACCTCTGTTAATCACAGCACTGTACAGCAACTGAAAAAATTCTCAAAAGGAACCACATAGTACAAGCTTTGATTTCAAAAGAAACCATGAATCTTTTGCAATTTCATTGACAGTCAGGTTACTGAGTACCCAAGACAGTTTTTGAAAGTGGTATCTTAAAATATCTTCAACTTAGAAGAGAACAGGTTAGAAATAAGAAATAGCAGGAGTGTAAAAGAGCAAGAATTACTTAAACAATGACGACTTCATATAGAATCCATCTTACAGCTTTACATTTTAAGACATTTGAGAACTAAGTGCAAACATACTGCATTCATGATTATGACTTTAGTAAAGACAAGAGAGTGAGAGAATACAGTTTGACAACAGTTTGTGATATCTTATTTTTACGACTACATTTATACTTGCAGAGAAACAAACAAGTATCAGTATGTTTGCTCACTGATTGGCTGTGAACAAACTTTAGTATTTCAGCATCACAGGTGAAGGACTATCATTTACCTACATTCACATGCAAGTTCGGAAAAGTTAGGCAATAAATTGCTTATCAACACAGAAATTAAAATATGAAATATGGGATTTCTGTGAGTTAAATTATGTGTAATGCTAACATTTTTTGTTAAGTTTAAAATTTAACTAAGTACCATGACCACCGGCAGGTATAAATAATACAGAACCTTAAAAATTTAGAAGCTAGAAATGAAGATTAATTTTCCAGGGGCACAGTGAGTAGATACCACAAAGTATTATGCTACATTTTACTGCAGACCTGAGTCAAGCTTTCTGAAATCAAAATCTCATTTCTCGTTCACTGCACTAACAGATGCTGCAGGAAATCCTGAAGCCTGTATCTTCAGCCTCCAGGGTACTAGCAAGAGTCAGCTCCTTGCTCTGTGTGAGCCTAATAAATACTGTCCAAAGAACCACAGGCTCATACTATGCAATTACAAATTCACTAAATAGGTTCTGACTGTGAAAGCAGATCCAAACACATCTTTTGATATATGGTCAAAAAAGATAATATTGCTGATTACTGTGAAAGAAATACAAATATACACACAGATATATTTGCATATATGCATGCAAATATGTATGCATGTATTCATATGTATTTATACATATTTTTGTAGGACAGTAGATAAAAAGCTTGAAGTTATCAAAGAAAGCCTCAGTAAATACAAGAATACCAATAAAGAACAGTTCAGTCAACTAAATTCTTCTTTTGGTCCATGTACGTATCACTCATTTGTTGTCATGTCAATAAGGAGAACGATATTTATTACAATGGTATAGCAAGGATTGCATTTTAAACATGTGATGCCACTGTGGAAGTCATTCTTGTGCACTTTTATTCTCAGAGACTCAGGTCTAGCTTAAAGGCATAAGCAAAATTGGCTGTTCCCTACATTGCTTGTGGTAAATCCCTAGAAAGTAAAGTCTGCTATTGCCTTTGAGATACCAGAAAGCACTTAACTGCTAAAGGGGGAGGCAAAGGGAGGGGTGGCTCCCAGCAGAAGCCATTGCCTCCTTGCAGCAATCTGAGCAACAAATCAGATCTTAACATGGGCTCTCCCCAGAGTTTTCCAACCCTTCTCTTCTGTTTCCACTCCCTTTTCTGCAGAAGAAGTTTTTCTGGTCTTTTCTTCATTTTAAAAATCAAAAGCTCAAACAAAGAAAATGGAAAGAGTTAAAGATCAGTATAGTGCAGCTGGTGCCCTACAGCTTTGGAAGTTGTCTGGGAGGTTGGAAAATCTGCCTCACATCATTCATACGACTGATTCAAAACAGGTACTTAACATCCCATGTCCCCTGTTCCAGGTGAACGCCTCAGCAATCGGCTATTTTAGAAAATGTCACCCTAGTGAAATCGGTTGTAAAAACAAAATACGCAAGTCAGAAGAGAATAAAAAAGGAACATCCCAAGGGGGATCCCACAACAAGGCCACAGAAAATGCCTTCACTGCTGCAATGTATATACTTGAGGCCTAGATGCTGTAACGTATTCAGTTCGGTTTTTAACTGAAAAACAAAGTAAAAGGCCTAATTCAGAGAGGTCAAATTCTTAACATAACTGGAGTGCGGTATCTCATGAATTGGAAACAGCCTTCTTTCAGCAATGAATATTTTAAGGAAGAGAGCATCTTACTAGTCACCCAGCTTACATACACATCTGCAAAAGTCCCCTTTGTTTTTTTCTTTTCTAGTTTTCAGTTACCTCTGTCAAAAACTAAGACAACGTATGTTGGTTATAAACTTTAATTGCTGCTTTTTAAGTTGCATCAATGTTAGCATGTTTTACATACTCTTTAGCTATAAGACTGCTAGACTCCATTGGTGAATAGTAGACTAACAAAATCTTTTAGAACCAGGCATTTCGGGTTGCTTTTTCTTTATACAACAGCAAGAATTGAAGTATTTTTCATCTTTAAGCAGTATTCACAACCTCAAGTTTTCAGTAGTGGGTTGTTTGTTTGCATGAACCACAACACTGAAAACATGTTAAAACATTCCTAGATAAATATATTCCACACAAATTTTAACTGGGCATATTATTGATTTTAAAAAAATTCTTTTCTGTAGAAGGTGTCATTGCTTGACACAAAAATAACATAGAAAGCTTCTAGCATCTGTATCACCAAGTATCTCATTTTCCAGTTGAGACAAAAATAGAAATACAGCTGTATCTCAACGCTAACATTCTTTCGGGAAATGCCAAGAATGCTTTTTTTCTTAAATTGTCATAAATACTCATAGTGAAGAAAACATATACACATACACACATGCTTCCCAAAACAGCTCAGCCGAGATTAACTTAACAATAGTAAGGCAATTCCTGATAAGGCAGGAAAATGGAAAAGAAAATTCTCATTTCCTAATTTTACTTATGTTCATTTTGGGCCCTTCCCAAAATTGGAATTAAACTTAATTGAAGTAAGAAATTTTCCATTGGCTCCGTCCCTTGCAATAATTTTAAGGGGTTGATTCTCAGTAAGCCTATAAATGCTAGGTAGCTTCCATTACCTAATTATCTGAAAATCATTTTTCTTCCCATGCTGCTTTTCTAACTTTGAAGAATGTTCTTTTATACATGTTCAAAACTACTTCATTATCTTCCTCCATCATATCCTCTTCAAAGAAAAACAAAATTTTAAAAATTGCAGGATCCTGTGAATCCTTGAAAATACATTATGACTATTCAGTGGCAAAGTCATAAAAGATCTGTGTTAGCTAGCAAGATTAGTCTGCTTTAAAAAAAACAAACAACTAAAAAAACCCAAAGAAAACAAAACTAACTTTTCACTCAAGCCCGTGTATTTTCATGTGGCAGACAAGCCTTTTAACTGTAGTAAAAATCTCACAGGTTTCAATTTCCCTTCTCGACAATTGATAACTGGGGTACACACTAGAAGTTTCTTTCTAGGTGCCAGTATTGTGGAGTAAGGTACAAAACTGTCCCTCCCAAATTATAAATGAGTAACAAAATTACATAGACACATCACCTGAATACATAAGAAACAAACAAACAAAAACAAATGTCTGTTCAGTAACAGTCTCTTTTTATGTGGCAGTTCTTTACAAATCCCTGCAGAGCGTGCCATTAGATCTCACAAAGTGTAAAGGACAATACAAAATATTAGTATAGTATTAGTAAATATCTTTGGTACATCCAGAACACAACTCAAACAGTTGGAAAACAACTGCTTTAAGTTCTTAAATTGCCAGGAAAAAGTAAAATTAGAATCAATGTGATTTCATAAATAAGTGTTGCTTTGTTGTCATCAGGATCTGCTATGTTACTGTCCTAGAATAGAGTGAGAGTCCTAACAATACTTAAAATGTTAGCTAGAGGAAAACACACCTGTTTCAAAGACAAAAGTCCATAAAAATAGTCCTTTCCAGAGTCCAGAAAACAAAAAGATTCAGCAACCAAATTGTGAAGAACTCATGAGAAACCAGTCATAAGCACCAGGAAGGCAGCAACGTATTGAGTTTCCTTTGCAAATCACCCCTGCTCCTCCATGCTACACAGCATCCTAAGTTCAAGAAAGTTGTGACTGTCATGACCAAAAACCAAAAGGAGATGATTAAAAAAGCAGTAAGGGTTGAAGGAATGGTGAGAGTGTTTCAAGCAGCGATAACCAAAAGCCAATATGCCACCTGTCCAGCAGAGCAGGCTGTGAATAGCAACTCAGCAGAGTCCTCTGGAGAGGTTTCCAACCAACTGCATCATCACATTTCCCCTTAAACCTGGCACTCATTACTCCCTTCTTTTAAAGATACTTTTTATTGCTAAGATTTTCATCTCCTTAAGACTCCATCCATCATGCAAGGTACAGTACACATGGCAATTTGGCTGGAGAAATTTAAGATCATTCCATGTGTCTCTCTGTATAAAAATATAGCCTGCCATTCCCAAAAATTTCTGTTCAGAAACACGCATTACTTAAACGTACAAAGTAGTTTAAAATGATTCCACAAGCAAGAAACCTTCTGTCAGAACTAGAAGAATCCTGATGTCTGCTCAGTATTTATTTTCCCAGTCTTGTGTAAAACAGTAATGTCAACAATAGCATTTGCACTTAATGCAATGGACTAGCAGACATTTGTATTTTGCACACTGTTTACATTGTTTAATGTGTTCCTCATTATTTCATTTAAATGACTTTTTTGTGTGGTAGGTAGTGGATAAGATTTCTGGATAGTGCTTTTTCTATTAAGAGACAAAAAAAATTGCAGCAGGTTGCAGATACCTGGAATGTAACACATCATATGCTCAGAATTCTCTACTGAAGAAACAGTTGAACATCTTGTCCCTCTGAACCACAGACTGAAATAGTTACATAGCTGAAAACTACCTAACACATACTTCGGAAAACTGATGTGGCTAAGAAGAGAAAGTGCAACTTCAGGAGAGACATAAATGGAAATGACAGTGGCTTTCGAATGGTCTCATAGCAGCTTGTGGGATTCAGGTCAGCAGGGCATCCTTCTCATTTCCAGATAATTCACCAGGGCCGGCTCAGTCAGTCAGAAGTGTTGGTGGGAAAGGGCAGGAAAGGAAAGCCTTGGATAGTGTGCCAGTCAGTTATTTACTCTCAGAGTTAAGGGGAAAAAAGGATGGACAGGAGTCTGTTCATTTCTAGGAGTCTTTACATAAGATAAAGAAATACATCAGGCTAGGTTTAAAACAACGTAGTACCGCTAGTACAAGTAGGCGCCTCCCTCTTAATAGCTCACAACTCATGATCACAAAGAAAGAACAATCTGAAACTGAGGCAATGTTTTTGCAACAAAACACGTGGAACCAAACTGGGCTGAATTATTATTACCTAATAATCCCAATGCTACAGAAACTGTAGTTGCTTGAGCAGAAAGCAGCAGAGCTATGACTCTACTGCTTACCTTCAGCTGTGATCTTAAACTGTATTGAGATCCAAGGTCAGAAGGGCTGTTGCTAGCCCAACCAACTACAGCTTTTAAGCGCTGCTGAATAGCACAGCTTACCAAGAGCTGCAATCTCTGATTTGACACTAAGCGGAAGACGACATTTTCAGAAGAGGCA
The DNA here is from genome assembly GCF_000690535.1 of Cariama cristata. NCBI lineage: Eukaryota > Metazoa > Chordata > Aves > Cariamiformes > Cariamidae > Cariama > Cariama cristata. The sequence goes on from NW_009615630.1 coordinate 184,493, forward strand.
GAGCTTCCTGTTTACCAATGACGTACTACCAGTGTGTAACCACGAAATACGTAATATCCAAACTTAAAGCTGCAACAGCCTGATGAATAACAGTGGCTGTTCCAAAGCCTTCTAAAATTAATTTCAGATTATAACAATGGAAAACATAAATCAAGCAAAGATTTACAAATATCCAGGTCACAGTCTGAGTATTACACTGCAGTTGCAGTACATTCGGTATTCTGGCAATTTTCATAGCTGGGAACTATTATAATGACTTCTTCAACATCTTGATTTGAGAATAATGATCAAAAATAAAAAACCCCTCTCAAAAATAACTTTCCTCCACAAATTAGGAACATTGTCTTCCATCATGACAGGTGCTCATCTCCCCCTTCAAAACTGGGATTTCAAATACTCATGGATCAGGAGGAGACTGAGAACCACTCTGGTCTCAGCTGTGGTAGATCAGACTTGGGATTCCAAGTGCCTAATTCAAAGCTTTTTGTCTTAAAATGGATGAGATGCATAACAGACAGAGCAGAAGAGACAGGAATCCTGGGACTCTTCCTTTCCTACAGAAGTGTTATAACTATTAAGCCAGTATTTGTCTCCTTTGCTTCTTTTTCCAGGCCCCTGAATTTAGCATGCACAGCTGCACAGCACCTTGTTTTCCCCAGAAATTATAGAGATTGCTGTCGTCAAAATAATTGGGTGAGGCATCTGGGTAACGCGGGTTCAAATCCTTCAAATCAAGAAGACTTACAAATTAATGCTCCCATTTCCTGAGCATGTGCCGTAACTCCGTAACACATACACACATTGTGTGCCTTCAAAGGAGTAGTTTGTGCTGAGTAAAATGTTATCGTGTAAAATAAATGCAGCAATTGTTTATGACTAGCTCATTCAAAACTATTCAGTTAATTTCTACCCTGTTGTACAGGGTAGAACGACTCCAATCATATGCACTAAAGATAAAAGTAGAGCAGTCCATAAAACTTTATCAGGTGCTATTGTGAAAGCCCCCAGGAAGTTTTAAAAGCTCACTAGAAATGCATCTAGTTTCCACAGAATTCAAAGCTGAGCATAAATATATTTGTCCATGAATCCATGCTATTGACTGACTACTATTCTACCAATAAATTACATATACAAAATGTATAATCAGGATAAGGCTGCTGAGGTTTTACCTCTTTGAAAAATGGATGTCTAAAATTTAAGATTTTAGGTACATTCTAAAAATAAATGCATCAACAGCTGATACTAAGATTATTTCCACAGGATTTCAAATTCATGTACATATTCCCCCCACGCACACTACGAGAGAACATGATCTCTCACTCCCTAACAGCAGCCATCCCAGCCTCAGACAATGAACTGGGAAGGCAGTGTTTTTGGGGTTGCTGCTGAAGTAGCGAAAGACCCACAAGAAGCGACAGTCATCTGTCTGCTCCGGTCTCTCAACTGTTCGAGGCTGTTGTGCTCACACCTTAACTGCAGGACTAGAAGTGGATGCACATGCAAGGTAAACCTATTTCACATGCAGTGAATTTGATACCATACACACAAACCTCATTAACTCTTCATTGGTTATAATACCAGGACGTTAACAAGAGCTACTACAGGTATTAAGTAAGCTAGAAGTAGAACAGTTCATAGGGTTCTAGTATTTTAATTTTTTTTAACATTTATTTAAAGGAGGTTATTCTGAGGAAGGTTTCACCTAGGGCTTCCAAAAATGATGGTCCTATAAGGACCCATGCAACAGCAAGCGCAGCCAATGCGGGATGAAACACTGTTTTTGTCTGACCCGTTCAACATCATTCAAAGAGAATGAGCATTCCTAGAATAGATATTGGCAGTGTGGATGTTTGCCCACAGTTTTGGGGTAAGAAATTCTGAGGTCAACCTAAAAGCTACATGTGTGTTTTATTTGTTATGGTATCATGGCTCATGATAGTGTCAAGATTAATTAAAAAAAAAGGGGGGTGGGGGGATCCTGGTAAATCATTGTTTAGAAAATAAACAATCTTTGTCTTGAAATCAAAGAACTTGGAAATAAAGGAAGTCTTCAATGCCTGGCCTATCTGCACAATTAAAGCCTGTGAACTACACAGTTTAGTTAGTGCACCACACCTCAGCAATATCCACACTATTAGTTCATCTTGTATTTTGTGGTAGGAAGACAACCTTCACAGGGTTTCTTATTTAAAAAAAAAGAAAAAAATAATCAAAAGAATGGCTTAGAGGAGATGCAAAGACACTCAAGGAAGATCGTTACATCAGTGTCATTGGTTTATAGTAAACCACAGGAACACGTGGCACTGCGAGTCTAAGCATCATAGACCGTAAGGGGTACAACTGGTGGGTGAAGAAGTAAGCATCTAGCTCTGGAACTGTGAATCAGGCAAAAAGTAGCAAGGAGGAAATGTGAATTCGGAGAGTGAAAAAAATCAAAATATCTGCTAAATTGCAGATAAGTAAAATACGAGGTTTTTACTTGTGGGTATTGCATCTAGAAGAGACCATCATGCTTGAAATGCCCCCACAGTAGCTTCCTTCTTTAGCCATGCCGGAGAATATAAGAATTCATGGTGAGATGCCTTGCAGCTCTGCATTAGATCCACTTTAAACAAAAGGCGCAAGTACAACATCCTTGCTCCTTGTTAAATTACATGTTGGAGCTCGATATTTACATCTAGCCATTGCCTATTGTTCACTACTTTATAGGTTCTGCTCACAGTTGCACGCGATTTACTGTGTAACGTCTAATAGCCGCAATCGTTACATAAAATGGGGCCAAGCTAAAGAAGTCAGTAGAGTACAGTCCTTACTGACTTTTGTCCGTTTAGGACAGAAACCTATTTTCTTTTAATGTGCATGCATCGTTAGTAATTATGTGCAAATGAACTGTTGATGGAGACAAGTGTAGTAAGAAAATCCTGAAGTAAGCAGAGGTTTTAGCAAGTGCGGAATATTAGCACAGCTCTAATGGAACAAGTATTAGATACTTGCTGAGAAGCTTTTAGATCTATTATATATAAGCCATTAGATATCGTCAAAGTTTTGGCTATCATCTTCTATCAATCAACTAACTTGAACTTCAATTTTTAATACAAATATCTAATAAAACATGTTTCAGTCCCACGTGAATCAATTCATCTCCTGCTTTCAAAGCATGGGACACAATAAGGGCTTAGCATTCTCTGGTATACTCTGTTTTGTGTATCTGCTGTCAGATAGTTACTGAAACTTTGTATTTTATATGGAATCTTCTCAGCACATGCAGTATATCAAGATATCTTTTAAATATTGTAGACTGTATGACATATTAATCTGCCATAAAGATAGTTTTGTCTTTGAAGAATATATATTCGGACAGGCAAAGTAATTCTCTTCGTTTATACTGTGGACAAGTTTTAGGCTTTCTTGCGAACTTGTTCAATGAACAGAATGTCAAAATCTTTGCTGAAACACATACTAGCACAAGCAGAAGACGACTCCCAAAGAAATGGAGCAACTGTCTACCCTGGCAACAAAAATCTTTGTTGTAAGACTATTTTCAAGCAAGTATTAGCTCTAAGCATGTTCAGTATTACCTGGGTAGAATACACTCCTTTCAATGCTACTGATTTTAGGGCTTGCCAATACCAATTACTTTGTCCTGAGAGCGTTGGGGTGGATGAGGAGTGTATGCCTTCTGCTTACCAAGAGAGCTGATGGTTTATGCTGGGCACCACTACTAACTCTGATGATGCCCACACAGATGGATGATACTAATTTAATTAGCTATCAATTATCAAGGGTCCTCAATTGTTTACTTACTGCAGGTCAGGAAGCTAATAAAAAGGCAGCCTCCTGCACAAAAAAATCCCTTGCCATTTTGAAGAAAGGACCATTTTTTACCTCTTCTTTTTCAGGACAGCCTGTTTAAGGTATCGCTAAGATAGGGCAAAGCTATGGTTTCAGTGATGAAGTAAGCACCCCAGCTTGCATTAAGACAGAAATCCTCATTTTCTCCTCAGTTTTATGATATGGTGACACAAAGACTACAGCAACATATACGACTGTCAAGGCGTACGGACCATCAAAATAATCTTTAAATCATTTACCAAACTGCATTTCATTACTTCTTTAAAAACATGAAGCAAATTGTGCAAAACAGTATCTTCTGCTTTAACTGAGCAGACTTACCCATTTCTCAGGGTACCATGATGGCTGCAGCTCCCCACGGGCCAGGACCACGGGGCCCCCCATGCAGGAACCATCAGAGCAGGGCCTGGCCTGTCCCACCGCCC
>NW_009615631.1:0-7926 GCF_000690535.1 Cariama cristata
TTTCATGTTGTTCAGTGGGAGTTTGGGTTGTAATTTTAAAGGAAAGCTTTGGTTTTGTGCTTTGGTGCTCTGTTTGTATCGCTGATGTTGGGGTCTCTAAACCTGCGTGTGGTGAGGCCGCACCTCGAGTGCTGTGTTCGGTTCTGGGTCCCTCACGACAAGACAGACCTTGAGGGGCTGGAGCGCGTACAGAGAAGGGCAACGAAGGTGGGGAAGGGTATGGAGGACAAGGGGGGTTTGGTCTGGAGAAGAGGAGGCTGAGGGGAGACCTGATCGCTCTCTACAACTACCTGAAAGGAGGGTGTAGCCAGGTGGGGGTCGGTCTCTTCTCCCAAGTAATGAGCGATAGGACAAGAGGGCATAGTCTGAAACTGTGCCGGTTCAGGCTAGAAATGAGGAGGCATTTCCTCACAGAAAGGGTCGTTAGGCATTGGAATGGGCTGCCCAGGGAGGTGATGGAGTCCCCATCCCTTCAGGTGTTTAAGAAAATACTGGACGTGGCACTTAGTGCCATGGTCTACTTGACGTGATGGTGTTAGGGCAAAGGTTGGACTCAATGATCCCAGAGGTCGCTTCCAACCAAATCAACTCTGTGATGCCCCATGGGAGGTCACAGCCACCTGGGCACATCTCTATGTGGTAAGCAGACAACCATGCTGGCCCTTGGGGAGGGGAGGGGGCCTGTGCAGGCAACCTTTGCCTCGACCACCTCTTGTGCAGGGCTGCTTGGGGTGGCCTTGCAGCTCATCCTGGTGCTACCAGCTGAAGCAGCCCCTGCAGACCTCAAAATGCAGGAGGAACATTGCTATTTCTCCCTGGAACAAGCAGCGGGGAGCAGGGATATTCCCATTGGTTTCTCTGAGTGCCAGCCCTTCTGGGGTGGGGAGCATCATTCTTTATAAAACACACTGTGTGGAGATTGGTAAAACAAAGCCACCTCTATGAAGAAACTTGCATTTATTTATGAAGAGTTTTTTTTCCTCTGATTAATTGTGTGGGTGTGTATATATGCCGGGAAAGGCAATAATGTTTACTGGAATTGTACTATAAATGGTTGCTAACTTCTAATTCACTGCATGATAAATATCATAATTGATATTACAATATGTTAACATTCAAAGCATGAGCTCCTCTTTCATATGGATTTATTTTCATGCAGGAGTAGCATGGAAGTTTTGAAGACGCCTTCTTTCAAAGATTAGGAGATCTTTGCATCTTTTCTCTGTATTAGGAAAAGACATCTTTTAAAAAGAGACGGGTATCGCTGGACTTTTGTGTGCAGAAATAAATTATTGAAATTGTTAAATGCATTTTATCAAATTTACAGAGCTGGGCTGAACAACTTGTGCATGTATTAAATCTGTGGGAACTGGTCAACGAACCTGAGTACTTTCACTTCTGTCTGAGCAGGTAACAGTAGACTTGTGTTAAATAGTAGAAACCTGTTATCTTATGGCAGAACGTGGGGGAGAATCCTTCCTGTTAAGCTATAATGTAACTTCCAGAGAAAAGAAGGGCTTTTAGCCATGTATGAGGTTAGAGGACAAAAATCAAGTAGCGCAGGAAGGAGGGATTATGGCAGTATTATACGTCCCTTTGTCAAACAACTAATTTTAGACATGGATTTTAAATGCTCTTTTGCAGTATATTTTTATGCTTAGACTCTCAGGTTCAGACCCTCAAATTTTATTTGGGTGATGGATTTCTATCAAAATCGGTAGACATTTAGCACCAAAGAAAGGTTGAAATATGAATCCAATGCTTTAGGATTCCTTTTATTTTGTGTGTAGAGCCAGGGGTTCTGATCCCCCTTATTAACCTGTGTAGGGGCTTTCTGGTTCATAAATATTTTTGGAGTAATAATTTGGAATAAGTTTCATTCCTTCTTAAACTAAAGATTGATTTACACAGAGAATCCTAGGGGGATTTTACAGATGTTTAAATTTACTGTTAGTTGTTAATTAGCAAATAGCCTTTGTTACCACGTCTGTTTCTTTTTGACACAGTAGCCCTAGTTCAGGCCCAGGGAGGTCTCTTGCAGTTATATTTCTTCAGATTAGGACAGGCTTTGAGGAACAGTTTACTTGTAGATGTTTTTTTTCTTTCTTGTGCCAGTTTTCCTGGTGTTTTGGTTTCAGCTTGTGGAGATGTGAGGTTTACAGCTCCCTGTGTGTGTGTCTGTGGTCTGCAGGCTCTTAATAGAGTGGTGGTGTGTGTGGGGGGGTGGTTTTGGTTTGTTTGGTTTTGGGTTTTTGTGTGGTTTTTTTTTTTTTTTTAAGGCAGAACTGTTTCTTTATGTCTGGGCTCAATTTCCTATTGAGGGGACTGCTGATTTTGGTAGTAAGATGGGATTAGGCAAGGTTTCACAAAGAAAGTAACTATTTTCCGTATTCTGGCATTGTGCCTTCATAGAATATGAACATCTAGAGTCCTTTGAGATTAAGTTCTCTTTTTATAGAGAAGTAGATGCTTAACGTTACCTCCGGCTTTGGGAGGATTGCCATATATCCAATCTGTGCTCAAGTATTAATTGCACATCTCTTCTCAGATTCAAATCACCCAGTTTGCACAAATCTAGATGTTATCCTGATGTTCCCTACTGAAAAAAGACCCTTGCGCGTAGGCTGTTGGATCTGTTAGATGCGCATACTGAGGCTTTGGGGTTTATTTTTGTGTGGTATCAGAATAAAGCCAATACCCCTTCCAGACGTGTGATCTCTGCTATCTCATTGTTCTTTTCAACGACTTTTGTTACCTATTTATAAATAACTTAGTTGCTTGAATTTCTGGCGGCTTGGGAGGGTCATGGAGAGCTGGCAAAGCATTTTATGCCATTTAGCATCAAAAGATGGCACATGCCATGGGACCAGCAGGATCCTGGCTACCTGGAAACCTTTACTAGCCCCTCTTTTGCGGAGATGACACCTCGTTAGCCCTCCCCATCCCACCAGTTTGAGCCAGGTGTTTTAAGAAGGCGGCAGTCTCCAGAGGTTAGACTGCAGGTGGCAGCAACAGTCTTTCCCTGCGGCAGCTGGAAGTGCTGCAGCAGCTTTCATTGATTCCTCCGCAGAATTTAGCTCCTTACAAAACCAGCTCAGTGGTAAAACAGAAAACAGTAAGCGGAGAGTGCAAAGATTGTCATCTAACAACCGAGATGTGGGGACACTCTTCTTTTTTTTTTTTTTTTTTTTTTTCCCCCTCCCTTTTCTTCTCCTTAAGAGGAATTCAGATGGTTAGAGGAAGGGGTGGGGGAGTTTTTTCTGCATTGCACAGTACCAGGCATAGGCAAGAAATCACATTTATATGCAGCGATTGGTTACTGTGGCTGGGTTTGTCTGAGTCCTCTATTGAGCAGCTTCAGGCTTTTTGTAAAAAAAAGGGGGGGGGGGTGTGTGTGTTTCCTCCTGTTCCTTCTGTGCTTTACTATGATAGCAGGGAGCTGTTATTTCACAATACCAGTAACCAAAGCCAGCAAGTCGTTTCTGTGCATTATTATTCCAGGCAGAGACACAGATCTTGGCGCTCTGGGGATTTGAGTGCTTAGTACATGAACTTTCTGGCTGAGAGTGGTATCGCTTCCCACAACTCCTGGCACTGGCTGGTGTACCTGTCCATACGCTACGTGGGTTGACCCCAGTAATTTCCCTGCAAGTGCCACTTTGATCATTTCTGTGCAGTCCTTGTGTGTTGCTTGCTGCAGCTCTTGAATTGTTCAGTGCTGTCACTCAAGAGAACCACCTCCATGCTGCTTGGGGGAGTTACGTGCCAGGTGAGGAGGCCCCATCTATAGATATATTTGGTTTTGGAAGCTGTTTGGAGCTAAATGCTGCAGGCGTTGTCTGGTAGCTGGGCTCGTACTGGTAGGTGCGCTGTTTCTGTCTCTGAAGACCTGAGGGAGCTTCATTAGAGTAACGTGTGGCATGAAGTTTTTGGTTTGTCTCAGGATGGCATGGATGTGTAACCACCACGTGTGCTCCAGCTGGTGACATCCAGTCCAGGGAACAACGTCATCTGAGCCATCCCTTTGGCAGAAAGTTGCCACCACGAAATGAGAAGGGAAGATGGATTAGGGAAGCTGCTGCCTTCTAGAAGAGGCCCTCAACTGGGACCCAGCTCCTACACTAAAATGCCTAGACTGATATGTGGTAGTGAGATACCAGTTGATAATGAGATACCAGCTGCAAGGACACTGGGGTTATACTTCCTATGGATCTGTGTCACCTTGTCAGACAACCCCTTGAAGTCCAGAACTGGTGCAAATCTGAAGTGCTCAGATCGATGTTGGGACTAATTCACTAATTAATGTTGATTGTATCTCAGATAGGGTGCATCCAAGATAAGATTCTGTCGCTCCCTTATGTGCAACCAATTACAGAATTAACCCTTTAGTGCAAGCTGTAGAAATACCGTTTGTGATGCAACAAGTTGTTGTGGTAATAGTTTACACCCTGTGTAAACAGCAGTGGTATGTGCAAACCGGGTCCTCAAGAGTTACAGAAAACGCATGGACTCAACTGACACCCTCCTGATATGAAGAAGATGGTGAATGTAAAGATTACATGGCGGTTAGGGGGAGAAGGCCAACAAAGCCTCTGTATGCTTAGTGATTAAGCAAGCATAGAGAAATTCAAATTCTTGTAGTGTCCTGCAAGTTGATGGTGGTCCAGAAGTGTACCAGTGCATAAAATCATGCAGGGTTTCCCGAGTGACGAAGGATTGCAAAGCATGCAGGCGTTTGTTGCTTTTTTTTCCTGAGTGAGATGCTTGGGCAAGGCAGCTCAAGTCACACTTCTCCATCCAGAAACCTGCAGAAACACTTGCAGTCGCCTTAAGCTGTGTTTGAAAGTCCAGCATCTAAGGATCATCCGAGGCCGATGCAGTCCTTTTGTGAATGAAGGGCAGTGCTTCCCCGAAACTGCTACTGTCCCACATGGATGAGTGCAGCGCTACAGAACGTCCGATGGGAGGGAAAAGGGAGAGAGAAACCTGTGAATCTTCATCACTGGTTCCTCCTTCCCCCGTGGTCTGCCTCTGGCCAGCCGAGGGAGGTGTAGCGCTCTGCAAAGCCATAGCACTTGCATTTGAAATGCTTAAATGAACCTGATTTCCTGCCGGTTCAGAGCTGGGCCCTCCTCCTCACATATGAAGTGCCCTTGGAGACATTTTAATGTATTTTACTTGTTTTTGACAAAATGAAGATTTGCTAACACCGATGCTAATCATGACTCTTGAGTGATTTGACCAGATTGTTTTAGAACAAAAACCCTTGGGGAGAAAAATACAAGTACTTTCTGCTGACGTTTTTGCAAAGTCCTTCTTTTTGCTTCTCTTCTATTGAGCTGACTTTTCATTTCAGACCTTTCTTTAACTTTATTTTTGAGAAGTTCAGAAGCGTTCCAAAAAGACTTTCAATTTTGTTGAGGCAGATATTGTAGTCAAGCCAGAATAGGTTTCCCTTTGCTCTCTTCTTCTCAGACCCAACTTTCACAATGTGCAAATCAATCAAAGAAAAAAAAAGAGTATTGTTTGCCTGGACTTCTCCTCTAGCAGCTCTTGGGTAGGGCAAAGTGATTGGATTTGTGACCTCTTGGTTCAAAATGCCTGGTTGACAACACTTTTTTTTTTTTTTTTCTTCCTGCTGAGGGGAATGGCAAGATCCTGAACTTGTCCTTGGTTTGGTTGTGAATAGGTTCAGAAAGATGTCTGTCTGTCTCTGCACTGAGAGATGTTTGACATCTAATTCCAGCAGAAGTGGGTTAATGGTCAGAGTGCAGGTGAAACCGCTGGAGCAGAATGATCAATACATGTTAGCTCCAGAAACAGTGATTTGTGATGCATTAGGTTATGCTGTCTTGTGTTTGAGCAGTCTGATAGCACAACACTTTAATTACTGTTTATGCATCCTGAGACACTTCTGTTTCTTCTGTCACCCTTTGCAGCAGTGCTGAATGCTCCCACTGTAAAATATAAAGCAATATCAACACAGACTTCCAGCAGTCTCTGGCTTTTCAAGGTATGAAATCTCCTTTTATTTAGAATATTCCCATGTTGGAGAGCGGTGAGTTCAACTGCAGCATCTGTCCTCATGCTTCTCCAGCAAAACCTTTTTGCTGTGCGAGTCTTTCACCAACTTCCTAAGGATGGCCCATTTCTTTACCATCTTCACCTTGCAGTTGTGGGATGAGTGCCCTCAGGGGCCATACCATAGCTGTTGTTAGCAGCCTGATGGACTTCTGCTGTGGCACAGTGGAATGAGCCTGATCCTTTCCTGTAGGTGTCTGTTGTTGAGCTCAGCTGGATGGCAGGTACGCCGAGCTTCAGTAATGCAGAATGGGCATCAGCTAACTCTAGAAAACTGATAAATACATAAATAATAGATGCGTTCATCCCACTCTGCCAGATTATCCAAATGGATATTGCAGTCAATGAAATGGATAAGAAATAATTGAGTAAAGACATGGGATTCCTTTTTCTTCTTTAATCCTCAGCAAAAGAACCCATTCAAAGATTTTGCTTGGTCTTTTTGCTTTAGATTTGCAACTTTGGATTTTTGTTAATTACTATTCTTTTGTATTCTGTAGAATAAGGATCACAGGACAGGAACTGGGAGAATCCTGAGCCTCTGTTGTGGGGCATACAGGCAGACATTTGCAGACTGAATGCCAAAGGGATTGTGAGTAAACAGACAAATTGCTAGTGGCATAATTTCTTGGAAATAAACCTAGCAAATTAGACTTGTTAAAGCAACTGCTGAAATGGCTAATGCCATTGAATTGTCAAAATAGAGAACTGCAAAGATCCTCGGTTAATTTACATATCACCAAAGCAAAAATAATGGGAAAATAATGAGCAATTATTGTCCCTGACTCTCCCTATTCATTATTTGAAGTTAAGACATTTATCAATATGGAATTAAGTTGGCAAGATGTGCATGTGGCACAATTATGTTGGTCAGTCAAAACTGGGGGAGATGATGAGGAATTTTAGAGACACCCATTAGAGGGTGGCAAATGGGGAGCACTGGTAATATTCATTGTTGCAAGAAACCATGCATCAGAAAGAGCAGTCAGGGCTATTGAAATGTTTTAGCAAGGTCTAGATCGCTTAGAAGGGTGAGTGATGTTTCTTTGGGAGGGGAACAATGAGATCTGGTTCATGTGCAGGACAAGTTGTGTCTTGCGCGTAATATTCAGAGTGGTGTAAAACCTTAGGACTGGGTTTGGTACATACTAGTGTCGCTGGTGTATCAATGGTGCCTGCCAGGTTCTGGCAGATGTTGAGCATCATGTTTACTCCATAAGGCTCTCGCAAGCTGCTGTAGCTAGAAGGGAGATCTTCCCCAAGTGTACCAAGTACATATGACCCAGACTGTGGGATACATTGGATTGGAGGACATCTTTTCTTGTAGAAGCCATGGAAAGAACTTACTTCAGGGTGAAAATTTAGAGGCTGCACTTCTTCCCTTCCCATCTTTGTGTTTGACCCCAGAAGAGAATAATTGGTACTAGGATAAAGCCTGCTGAAAGTTTGGCTGTCTGTGGCCGCAGGCTGTCTCTGAACTGAAGGTGTAATGGCCCTGCAGGCAGGAGAGACTTCTGCTGTGTCTTGGCTTCCACCAGGAATAGTTCATCTGACCTTTAAACCCACCTACCACTGCCTCGATGGTGATTACTGCAGGAGCCAGTAAGGCAATTCACAGGGCTGAGCACGGTTTGACTAGCACAGCTCCTAGCTCTGCAATGAGGTTTGACAGATGCTATCAGTGTATCTCCCCATAAATAAATATGTAATCGGGCTGCGTGCTACACTTTCACATCCTGAGGAGGAAATTCTGACACTCCTGTCCTTTTATCTCTCACATCCCTCGGCAGCTGTGAAAAACCCTTTGACCTCGGATGCTCATTTTTATCATTTCATTTCAGCAGG
>NW_009615631.1:7957-23796 GCF_000690535.1 Cariama cristata
AGTTTTGTTACTCTGTGTTATGAAGGAGGAGGAAAGCAGCAGGCGTTTTGTTTAAATTCTTAATTGCAGGCACAGCAGGATTATGGAAATGTCAAGAGGGAAGTGACAGGGAAGACCTGACAAAATGCATGGGGGTTGGTTGATTCACTGCTTTCTCTTTTTCACCAGGGTGGTGGGTGGGTTACGAGTCAGATGAATCTCATGGGCTCCCTGACCAGTACACCCATATCCCAGACTGGACTGTGTGGTGTGCAGCCTGCTGCGTTTAGCAGGCCTGGCTCAAGACAGGCCCAGGATTGGCAAAAAATAACAGAACTGACTTGCACCAGCAGAGCTAGGAGGAGTGCCAGAATGAAACAGCAGGATTTGGTCCCCCTTTTTAGAAACATGTACTTATGGAGCCAGTGTGAGCTGCTGGCATAGCACCTGCCTGTGCTGTGTCAAATTCTGTGTGAAGTTTGCTTCCCGTGCTTTGTAACATTAAGGATGGGTATTGGGACGGGAGAAACCCAGAAGACTGACTCCAAACCAGCTTATCAACAGTTGAAAAACCTCTGCCTCGCTGTGGTTTAGAGGATATTGCTATTCCGTTCCTTCTTCTTTTTTCCAGTTTGACTTTTGCACAAGGTTTTGTTCCTTATCTCAGGAACCTGGGGCGTGGTGGCTTTGTGGGCATGCACTGAGATCGTGCCTGAGTTGCTGTCTTCCCTAGACCTCGGAGGAGCAGCCTCTGTACCCCTTAGCTCTTCCCTCTGAAGAGGGGTCAGATGAATCCTGCTGCTGCTGCCATGGACTCCCAGGTACCAGAGCCTAACAAGTGGTACACATGGGATTCTAGCTTGGAGCTACTGCAGAAATGGGAATTTCCGTAAGTTCTCAGGGGGCTGTCATCATGCCTGCTCCCGTCAAAGCTCCCCATGCTCAAAGGGCTTGTTCCAAAGCAGGCCCCCATGGCTTCATTTATTCTGCCTGCTCTGAGCAATTCTCTCCAAAGCATATTCAACTGCTGTGCTTGATGTCCCAGTTGCTTTCACAGTTGCCTGTCAGCCTTGAAGGACAGGGACGTGAAATCCAAGGCGGCACACAAAGGTTCCTCATCCTCTCCCAAAGCGAGGAGTTGTCTCCAGTAGGTCCATTAGGTTGACTAATAGAGCTGCATGGAGAAGAAGAAATGCTGTGGAAGGCCACTGCACTATCCACGTGGTCCAAAGTTGTAGCTTCATCCTGGTCAGTATGGGAAGATCCTGGTTCTCGCTGAACTGTAGGACCGAGAACTGCAAGAGAAGTGCCTCTTGGTGTGAAGGGTGGTGCTGTCCCACTGATCTGGACCAAGCCACTGACAAACCAGCAGTCTGTGTGTGCGGTGTTGGTACACTGAAATCTCCCACAAATCCTCATGTCTGTGGTCACGGTAGTTTAGACTGGTGCCCATCTCCAGTGCGCATTTCATTCTGTAAAGATAAGTAGTGAGATGCTTTCATTCTTCTGATGTTTTCACAGCCAAGTGGTCCACAGATAGCTGACAGGCATTTCCCTGTGAGTCTGAATGGGCCTGACAGTGGGTTAGGAGAGGCTTTTTAGTTGACAGCCACATCTCTTCAGTGTTTTGGGGACCAGAAAGGAGAAGGGAGAGCCAGAAATATTTGTTGCCCAAAAAACTCCTAGAGAGACAGAGAAGACAATGGGTGAGGGTCAAAATGGGTGGCTGATAGCAAAGGGAGATGACAGAAGAGAGGAGGATTGGCAGAGGAATAAACTGTCCTTGAAGGAAATATTTGGGAGTGTGCCAGATGTTTGCAGAAGATGGAGAGATGGAACCTGGAGTGTTGCTGTCCTGGCTCCTTTCTAATCGCGTCACCTCTTTGAAGATGCTGCCTGCTTTGAAGGCCGTGCTGCCTGATCATATTATTATATCACTTAATTTTGATCCCTCAGAGCTCATTCTCCTTGTTAGGCGTCTCTGACTTTGTAGCCTGAGTAATTTCACAAGTGTGTTTCGGTATGTTTTAATAACCTTTGGGAGCACTGCAGAAACCATCTTGTAACTGTACCTCAAGACTGGTCAATGCAGGAAGGTGGCCAACACGGACACTGGGGAGCTGTGCTGTGATCTGGGATGGGGCAAGACCTTTTGGAGGCTGGCGAGCATGAAAGGAGTTTTGTGCCTGGTTCCCAGGTGCTTTGCTGGCTCTGGTGTGGATGATGCACGTGCCAAGTGGATTCTGTGGCTCTGTGCCTGCCTGGATCACATGACAGGCTCCAGTGGAAGGGATAAGGCTGAAGCAGACAGCACCCAAAGTTATGTACAAGGATTATTTGCGGTAACAGACTCAAGGCACCCAGCACAGGCTCTTCTGATATCAAGATGATGCTCTACCTGCAGCTGGGGCAGAAACAGCGTTGTTTTGCTGTCGGCTCTGAACGTGAGGCTTAGAGGAATGGTGGTTAGAGGTTGCAACAAGAGGGTATTAAACTCTTTTCCGCTAATGTCAGTGGAATTAGGCTTAGACCCTAAACATAGTGCTTTCAGCCTCTGATCTTGCTTATTTTCACAGCTCTTGAGGAGGGAGGTTGCTCCTGCCTTTTGGGGCTGTTTTGCTGCCTTGTTGCTTGCTAAAAAGGTGTTTTTTCTTTGGTAGGGTGTTCAGAAGATGTTTGTGACATTTTGAGCTGAACTTGGCTGTTTCAGCAGCCCGTGACGAAGGTGATACCAGGCAGTTGTTCCAAGAACAGCAGAGCTAATGAGCCACTGGATTTGTATCCTACTTTCCTGACCTCTGCCTCTCCCTTCGTAATATTAGCTCTTCCCACACAGCCACTGTGTTCCTCTCCCTTTCCTCCATGCCCTTTAACTACTTGGCAGTCGGGAGTCAATACTTGCTGTTGCAGGTTGGTTGGTGATTCTCATGTGCTGATGCTGAGAGGCCTGCTTGCCATGCAGAGCAGGCATTTTCTCAGTTCGCCTGACAGCCGAGGCACTAATTTGGCTCGGTCTCTTCTCCCATTCCCAGCATTTTTTTTTCCCCAGGATTTCTCAGTATTTAATTATCTCTGAGCCTTCTGTCAATCTGGGGGAAACGTAAGTTCCTAGAAGTAGGAAGCTGATGGTCAGATGGACGAGCAGTTGTACAGACAGCGTGAAAGGAATTTCTGCAGAATAAATTCCTTTCCTCGAAAGCTTAGACTGTGTCCTTTGTCCCTCTAACCTGTACGGAAAGCTAGATACTGCCATGCTGCTGTCTCCTATGGCTTAGGTAGGAATAGGCAAGGTAGAAACAGAACAGAGAACTGAGTAGTATGAATAGGGCATGGGGACAGCAGACACCCTCGAAAGGAAATATGAGATGTTTGGGATATTCTGAGCAGTTGCTTGATATTGAGGGAGTCCTCCGTTGGTTTCCCGGAGGGACTGTCGCACTGGTATTGCGTACTTTTGGGCAGGACATGCCCTTCCCATAGGCTTCAGATGAGCTCTGAAGCAGGAGATCAAATAAAGCCACTGAGGGCTCAGGTGTGAGTGAATGGGTGCATGACCTACTGCTTACGCCTTTGTCCCTATCCAGAGTTGTTCTTACTGGGATGCCATCAGAAGTCAGAGCAGGACTATTCCCTGCACCGTGCCTTTGCAACCTGCAACCCCTTGCATCAATTTCTCAGCCCAAGCGTTGGTGTTCAGCTCTTCCATCAGCAAGCCTGAAGCCTTTCCGCTGCCTCATGACCCACAGGGCAGATGCACATAAGTCAAATCGGATTTATGACCCACTCCAGGATGTGGGGTTTGGCTGCGGGTTGGCTCCATGTCCCTTTCCCCTGTGACAGCCGCTTACGCTTGTCTTACATCCTGATCTACGTCGGTTTCTGTTGTATGGGCAGGCATTTGGGGGCAGCTGGTGTGCTTGGCACAGCAAGGAGTGCAACACCTGAGGGCTGTCCCTGTGTCATTAATGCCAAAATCAACCTCTAGTATTTAACAAGATGTGGAAGAAATGGGTAGGCTGGAATGAGCTTGTTTGCAGCCCTTTTGTGCGGGCTCTGTCGCCAGTGGTCCAGCACAGGTAAATGCCTTGGGATGGATTCTGATACCATTTCTCACATGAACCCTGGTCCAAAGCTAACTGAAATCGCTCGCAGTCTTTCTGTTAGCTCCATTAGCCATTGGATCAGGTCTGCTGAGCATGACCAAACTCATTTCGGTACAGTTTGGATTCGGATACTCAATACCGTGTCTGTGTTATTGTGCATTTGAATGTGACCTAAACCGCTGAGGAAGAAGTGGTAAAGAGACAGGGGCCTGCATTGTGCCCGTGAATATACATTCAAAGTCAGCATCTTGAAAGCGCCCAAAATTTATCGTGCTGCTGTTGTCATTTCCCATTCACCGGCCTGACTGAATAAAGGAGTGCTGCACAGAGCTCTGCATAACTTGTTTGACTTTAAGAGTCAGTAAATGATAGATGTCTGTATCCTTGGATGAGGATAATCCAATTGTACAGCCTGGCTGGATTTCAGCTGTTCTCTGAAAAAGGAGCAGAGGAGTGAAATATTTACTTTTGGTACTTTTCACAAGTGGAGATGATAGAGCGTGGGAAAATAAAAGCTAGTCCTGGCGGGCAAGGGTTGCAGGGGAAGAGAAGTGGGGAAAATCTAATCTGCTTTCTGGTAGGAAAGGACATAAAGGGGCTTGGCAAGAAAAGAGCCATTCTTTTGATTTCTCAGAGCCGAAAAATGAAGGCAGCATATTCAATGAACATAACTCCACAGTTGTCAATGCAGTCAGGTCTGTTTATGCCAGCCAGTCAATTTGACCCAGAGCTTTGATTAAAAAAAAAAAAAAAAAAAAATCAGGATCCCCAAATGTTCCAATAAAAAAGAGGTTATGAAAAAACTTGTGCTTTGGTTAAAGAGCACCCAGCTCTGGAGTCATTTATAACAGCTGAAAGGATTAAATGTCATCAGGGAAACCAAAAAGAAAATGAATCTGTAATTAAATGTTTAGCCCAGCCAAGACAGTATGGCATTGCCAATCTGAATAGTGTGTAGAGGAAACATCCCGAGATCTATGCTTACTTTCCATTTTTTTCATTAACTGAATGTGTATTAATGCAAAAGAAGATAGCTGGGCGATTTTCAACATACTCTGGATTTGTTAGCATTTTGATGATACCGGAACTCGGTTGAGATCAGTGCCAGCTTGGAGTTATGCAAACATGTAGAAGATCTGATACCTGCCAGAAAAAGCAAACAGGAGAGCAAGTGAAAACAAACAGTGCAATGTCTACCAGCCCCTGACCGTGGCACAACTGTGTCTGGAAATCCCTGGCCAGGGCATTCTCCTCTTTACCAGCCTTGTCTGTGCAGATTTGCGCAGGTTGCTTAAGAGTTGGGAACAGACTTGAGATTTCTTTTTCTAATTAATGTTATTAACTAAAGACAATGCAAAGATGTTGGTCGGCTGGGTAACAAAGAACTAAATGTACGATGCTCTTTTACTTTGGGTGCATCAGAGGATATGAGAAGTGAATGATCAAATTCAGCTTATAATGCATAGCAATCAAAATGTGCAAAAAGGTCATTTAACTTAACTTGATTGTATGTTATGATTCTGGGAAGACTTTTTTGTCCAAATATGGAGGCTTAGTGCCAACGCTTTTAAGTCTAATCAAGCTTGCCGATTAGTAGAAATATTCTCAGTGACAATTGTCAATTAACCTCAAGGTTAGAAATTCAGGATAACCTGAACCATTGCTTAAGCTCATGTCAGAGTCAAAATAATACTCCATAGTATTAAAACAAACCTTCATCAAGTTTTATGTGTGTGCAGATAGCCAGGTGACATGCTGCGGACTCCGAATGTACCTGCGACATCTTTTTGAAAACTGTTTTCCATTTCTTCTGAAACTTAATTTTTTGCAGCTAAATAGTATTGTTAACCTGCAGGGCTTTCTGTCCTAGTTAGGCTAATTAAGGCAGCAGTAACTGATTTTGTTAGACCATTGATTCTTCTGTCTCCAAATTGGTTATTGTTTCTGTCTTTCCCCCCCCAGCTGGGATCATGCTCATCGTGGTATCACACCTTGCAAGTATTTAAGTTTTACCTGGTCTTTCATTCTGCTTCTATTCTAGTTAGAAAACATGTGCTTGGCTTTTAGAATCAGACACAATGAGCGCCTTGTAGTCAGAAAGGGATTTCAGTTTGCCTCCCTTTCCCTTCTTCCCCCCAGCGTCTCGCTTTCCACACGGAGAGCTAAAGATGCAGGATAGATTAAATGCTAAATATCAGAGAAGTTCATTGGAGAGCCGAGACTCAAATCCCCATTTTCTGGGGAGTGAAGCCAGAAACTCCTTCTCTAGGCATGTCCTTCTTCCCCACAGCAAGGAATCCAGCCACAGTGCATTTTCACTTTGAAGCAAAGGGCTGGGAGAAGCATCACTCCTGTTCTGGACTGTCCCTGCTCTTAAAGCTGGGTGTGTTCCCCATGTACCCTTACCACTGAGTTCCTTCCATGCCATTTACATCATGCTCAAGTCCCACACTATCCAATATGTTCACATTACCTACCACCACCCTTTCCATCCTTTGATATAGTATGTCTATTATAGCTTTCCCTTAGTCTATGGACCACCCCTGTGAAATGTCTGTAGAATGACCATAAATGTCCACAGATGTTCACAAAATGTCCACTGAGGTCATTTAGTCCATGACTTTGGGTTCCATCTGGGATGGTGGTCACTCAGGACAGGAGAGGTGGAGTGTTGCCTGGAGTTATTGGGCACCAAAGCTGGGTCAGGTCACTGCTGCACTCGCACTGCTTCTTGTAAGGCTTGTCCTCTGTTGGTTCAGGTGGTTCCTGCTATAGTAATTCCTATAACATGCGACTCAGATCCTGGGTTACAAGAATTTAAAGTGTATCCATTACAATCTCCAGTTCTGGTCCCTTTGGGCCAGGTTATAGTGTTTTAACATTATTGCAATAAACTTCTCCCCTTGCTCCTAGCCTGGCTAGCAACAAGAGGTTCCTGCTATAGTAATTGCTATAACATGCAAGTCAAATCCTGGATTACTTTCACCCAGGATTAAATCGCCTTGAGGTACACACTGGACTCTCTCCATCCTTCTGCATTACCCACCGAGTGCACCCAGGTCCTTGAGCAAAAACAATCCCACGAATAGGTTTCCCCTTTCCTGAGGAAGGAGTAACCCAGAGAGTTTTTCCCAACAAGTTCCTTATATGTACCACAGGGATCTTATCCCCTTCCACAGCATGCAGGCTTTTGGGTAGGGCAGGGCCAGGTTGCCTGGCAGATCCTCTAGTGTTAACTAGCCAAGTGGCTGCTGCGAAATGCGTGTCCCAGTGCTTGAAAGTCCCAGCAGCCATTGTGCTCAGGGTAGTTTTTAACAGTCCGTTGTATCATTCAGTTTTCCCAGAGGCTGGTGCATGGTAGGGGATGTGATACACCCAGTCAATGCCTTGCTCTTTGGCCCAGGTGTCTATGGAACTCTTTTGCAAATGAGTCCTGTTGTCTGATTCAGTTCTTTCAGGGATGCCATGTCTCCATAAAACTTGCTTTTTGAGGCCCAAGATAGTAACCCAGGCAGTGGTGGAGGTCACAGGGTGTTTCCAGCCATCCAATAGCTACTTCCACCGTTGTAAGCACATGGTGCTTGCCATGGTAGGTTTGTAGTAGTGTGATATAATCAATCTGCTAGGCTTCCCTATATTGATATTTCAGCCGTTGTCCTCTATACCAAAAAGGCTTTAGCTGCTTAGCTTGTTTGATTATGGCACGTGTTTGACCTTCATGGAAAACCTGTGCAGTGGCATCCATAGTCAAGTCCACTCCTCCATCACGAGCCCATTTGTACATTGCATCCCTTCTTGAATGCCCTGATGTGCCATGGGCCCATCGAGCTATAAATAGCTCAGTCTTTTGTTCCCAATCCAGATCTACCTCAGCCACTTCAATTCTGGCAGCTGGGTCCACCTGCTCATTGTTTTAAAGTTCTTCAGTGGCCTGACTCTTTGGTATGTGAGCGTCTACGTGACATGCTTTTACAACCAGGTCCTCTACCTGAGCTGCAGTATCTTGCTATAATTCAGCAGCCCAGATGGCTTTACCTCTGCGCTGCCAGTTGCTCTGCTTCCATTGCCGTAGCCACCCCTACAGAGAATTTGCGACCATCCGTGTGTCAGTATAGAGATAAACTACTGGCCATTTTTCTCGGGGAGCCTGGGTCATCTCCCTGAAAACTGGATTTCCTTTGACCTTACTTTGTTTTATAGCAAAACCAGCTTTCAAAAGAATCTGGGTTATTCTTCTCCGTGCTCAAGGCAGCTATACCACAAGTCCAGTGGTACCTTTTTGGGTCTTTGGAGTACTCTCTCCTCCTTATCAAAGGGCACTGCAAATGGAGAATGGCAAAAGCTGACATTACAGACACTGATAGGTTGTGGTACTGTGGTTTGGTAAACCTACAGCTCTTGCTGTTACTTGCCCTTTGGGCAAGAGAAGTTATTTCTTGTTCTGGCGAGCCTGTCACTAATTGCAGTAAAATCAGCTAAAGAAATTATGCACAGACTGAACATGAAACTCAAACTATCATTACACTAAAGTAGTGCTTTATGAAAAACTGTCTGCTTGGAAATGTACAATAATCAGAAACTTCTTGACATGATTTTATGAACGGGGAAAAAGGCCTCTAGTACTGCACAAGCCTAACTTCTGGACTGTTGATAATGTATTTAGCTCTGGGCCTTAGCAAAAGAGCCTGAAGCAAGAAGAGCGTGGGAGGTGATGTATCCTGAAGAGATACTGTCCTTTATACTAAAGGCTGCCTTCCTGAGCTCTGTCCTGCTAAACCAGCTGTCTCTGACTCAGATAGGTATCTGCTCTGCCTTGTTAAAGGCAACGCTGTGTTAAATGAGAGTTGAGTAAATCTAGAATTACTTCAGAAGATGGCCCCTGTGTTCCCAAGAAGGGTGAATTTTTGATGTAGTGAAAAATATCTCCCTTCAGATATCTGCAACACTGCTTTAGAGAAAGGATGGTCTTCACTTACAGTACATTAAAAGAGCCATTTAGGTGTGATTTGTGTGAAAGCTTCTGCCAGAGTACTGGCCAACTGCCAAGGGTCAGGCATAGGGAAGAGTCAGCTTGAGATGGTGAAGAGCCTGGCATCGTTTGTCTTAACACGGGCATCGAGACTTTGCATCTCAGTGGTGGCCAAGAGCTGGCCGTGTGTGTTGGGTGAAGGTGTGTTGGTGGTTGTAGGCGCACAGCCAGGAGGGAGAGTGTCTGTATGCCCAGTGCCTCTGATGCAGGCACACGGCATCATTAAGACGTTGCACTTTATTTTAGTGACCCCTGGGTTACAAGGAGAATTTTAATAGGCTTTGGGTTACATCTCAAGAATTCTGCAACATTTTCAGGTTAATAACGCTGACATGTCTTATCACTCCTTCGCCATCAGAGCTATAATGGGGAAAACTCAGCACATTGTTAAGAGTTTTAAAACTGCCTTGAAATCTGTCAAGGGAGATAAACTATCTTTATATCAGAAAATAGCTTCCCTCTTGCTATCTTACGGAACAACACATAGCTCCAAAAAAGATGCTCCTGCCTAACAGCTTATTAGGAAAAGACAGACTCCCAGGGTGAAAGGTCTGAGAACTGAGGGGATTTTCATGCACCACTTGAAGAGAGGAGAGACTCTGGGATTTCAAGGAGATGAGGTTTCAGGTGAGTGAAAAGAATTCTGGAAAAGGGCAACAACATGTCTTGAAGATACACAGAACAGGTACATCCCGTAGCAGCATCCTCCCTTGCGCTCGGTGAAGTGCAATCTACAAGTGGAGCTGAAGTGAAGGGAGATGAGATGCTCTTGAGCTGAGGTTGTAAAGAAGTTTCCTGAATTGGGAGATAGGCGATTCCTCTCACATTCATCACGGCAAGAGGGTGGAACCAAATAGTCTGTTTTGCTGGAAATCGCAGGATCACACAAAGATCTGGATGTATTTTGCTATGGGATAGACTGAGGTATGGCATTGTGGTGGTTTGGAGAATGTTTCTTTTTGATTGCATGAAGCTTTTTATGGAAGTAAAGCATTTCCTTCCAGGAAATCATTTTGAGATGAAAAGCCAAAATACTCCATCTGCAAAAATATCCGAATGAAATGTTACCAAAATCAGCATCTAAATTACTTCTCTTAAATGTGTGGCTTTGTTGAACAAAGGCAAATGAAACTGTAACGAAAACATTTAGAGGAAGGCAATCCGAGGATGCGAACACTTCTGATAGTGGTGACAAATAACCAGATGCCCAAAATTACTTTGAGAGCATGAAGTTTCCAGCTGGAAGTCCTGTCAGGCACCACAGGCGCCAGCTCAGATGGACCAACTTGAAAAATCACCTTTTCTTGCTCCTGAGACTGCATCTCCCACACTGCTCTGGGTTCCTCTGTCAGCTCATGGGCCATCCTAGGAGGTGAAGCTCTTCTGCAAAGCCCAGTATTTGAGGAAGAACAGGTGAGCAAAGCAACCAACCTACTTCTGGCGGGAGGTTTTTTTGTAAGAGATATTAATCAAAAGATTTCAAAGCTCAGGTGTTTTAAAGAGAGACATAATCCATACACCACCACCCCCCCCCCCCCCCAAAAAAAAAAAAAAAAAAAAAAAAAAAAGAAAAAAAAAAAAAAAAAAAAAGTGAAACCAAAATCAGAAAGTAGACTTTGGCTCACAAAATGTAATTTTGTCAGAGGCCAAATCTTCTAATGAAAGGCAACATGCGAACAAACTCCCCATTTACTTTATTCAGACAGCGAAAGCCGTTTCCTTGGCTGATATTCACTGCTCGGAGTTCTGGGAAATGCCACACTCTCTTCCATCTCTGCTTACTGCAACTTTTACTTTGGTGCAGATTGCATTTGGAGACGGGTTTGGAGGGTTCGAGTCACTTTGTTTCATTAACAGACATCCCCTTCCTGCTAAAGAATAGAATTAGGATGGAGTTGAAGGGCAGCAGGATGCCTTTTGCTTTGGATTGCTTAGTCCTGTGATTGTGGGAGTAAAATACTGCTGTTCCTTGGCAGTTTCTGCATAATGCCTCTGAGATCCTCTGCTGTGGGGTTGGTGAGGACCCTGTCCTGACACCCTCCACCTTGTGTTGCTTCAGAAAAGTTTCACCTATGAAACTGCTGAAAAGTTTCATCTGTGGACATGTTGCAGACTGTCTCTTAGCTGTTGTCTTTCTCTGCCCTGGTTGGTCTTCCTGAGAGCAGACTGGCAGCTCACCTGCATGTGTGAGAGGGAACTGTGAGGCTTTCTCCCCTGTGAAGAACTGTCCTGTGGAACAGCTCATGTCCTCTCAATAGCACACATCTTGTGTTGGCAGTATGGCCTGCTTGTTGGTGGGGATGGCTGCATGTCAGGGAGGAAAGAGGTCAGGTTTTGGGGGCTGTGGGAAGATTGAGGGGTGCTGGAGCTCTCTCCCTGTGGATATGATCTTGCTGTAGGCTGGGACCTATTCCTGGGAGTCTTCAAGGGGCAGGTGACATTGTCCCATGCTGAGCTGTTGAGTATGGATGGACGATTGCTGCATAAGCAGAATTAGGACTCTAGCTGGGATTCTCAGGGCAATCCGTAACCACTCACAGCCCATGACCTTTCCTGGGGGAGCATTCCCAGTTTTAACCTCTGCTGTTTTCCACCTTAATCGCACTCCCTAGTAGAGACTTTCTTCTGTCCCTTGGTGGGATACAGCCCACTCTCTTTTGGGGATCACTCCTCTGGGTGTAGGAACTCATACCTTCAGCCTGTGCTCCTCTTGGAGACCTTTCTTCTGTTTCCTATTCATCTGGAAAGAGGAGTTTCAATCTCCCCCATCCCCAGTGTCTTCCTTTTAGCTCATTAACAGACAACTAGAGTTTTCATTAGGCTGCCTCCAACCCTTGGCATGGTTGGAGGTACTAGTACCTTCCTTCAGGTGTGGAGAGATAAGGGTCTTGGTCAGCAGAGACATGCAAGTGGTTTGCTCGGTAATAAGTTCAATATGAAGAAGCTCAAACCCCTTCTACAGCCGGTATTCCAATTTCTGCTGCGGGCCAGGCACTGACCTGCCTTTGTCTTGAGGCTGCAGCGATGTTCTGGATCAAACCACCTGCAGGACTTTCTAAGGAGGTTTCCTTTCCCCGCTTTCATTACAGAGCCAGATCTAAACATCAGGCACACCTGCATATCAAGGATTTCGTAGAGTCAGCAGCACAGGCCTTGGACTCATGCCTGATGTTTAAGAGACTCTTGTGGGAGACCAGTTTGCAGTCCTTGTTCTTGCTGGGTAGGGTGATCTTGCTTCAGAAGGTCTGTGGCACAGAGGCAGGCTCAACCTGGAGAGTAAGGCACTAGATTGTCTCGTGCTGGTCCTAATGAAAAGGCTGTGGTCCCCCTTGGGTGACTGTGCCATGTCGTGGACGATGCTGTGAAGGAATTCTTGAAGGTAAGGAAGTTTTGTGCAAAGGAAATCTGAGGCTTTTAGATTTCAATATTGACAAAAGTCACATTGATAGTAATGTCTGGGGTTTAGGAGGTGGGTGTTCTGTTTTTTGATGTGTGTAGAGACCTTTCCACACCTTTCTTTTTTTTTTTTTTTTTTCTTCTGAATCCACGTTCTGGGTATCAGGTTTTTGGGAGTGGGAGGCTGGCTGCCCTTTCTTCCAGATGGCTCATCAGAAGACCTTCTCAGGGTACTTGCTTCCGTGGGGAGGAAGCATAAAAAAGCAGAGGAGATAAAAACAGCAAAGCTGAAGGCCAGTTTATGGACTAGGTTGGTTTTTACTGCCATGAGCCAGGAGCTGCCACTGTGTTTGTGCTCATAAATTGGCTAGTGTAGGAGGGTAGGCAGTAGGAAGGATGGGGGAAGCAATGTTTTTAAATAGATATTTATGGAGGATATCAACATTTGGCATTTCCCGATTTCAGAACAGTGGAGGAGGAACTAAGAACTTCATCCTGCCTCCTCCTTCCCTCCATGCCAATTAGGACCACAGTCTGCTACCCTCCGTCACATGGAACAGCCACTTACTAACTTGTGCCAAGCAGCACGTTCCTTCATGAGCGGTTTCCTTCCTTCCAGTGGTGAAGAAGAACAAAACTGTCCCTGGGAGGTTTCCTATATGCTGGGTATGTGCAAACCGGCTGTTTCAATGAATTAGCATCTAGTTTCTCTCTTCCACTGCTTTTAGCGCAGCTATCTCTTGCCCCTTGCTGTCGAAGAGGTCTGGGAGGCAGTCGTGCACTTGACCTTTCAGCTTTTTTTGTTTACACTCTTGGAAATAGGTGACCCTTTCAGACCTAGGGTGATGAGAGCATCTGAGTAGAACATTAATTCTTTGTGCAGCCAGGCATGTGGACGCTTCCCACGCAGTTCAAGAACCCACCTGTATGTTTAGATAAGGTATGGGATCCTGCCACCCCCACCTCCTCATCCACCTCCCAGGTAGTTGCTGAAAGTCCCCTGCTAATCTGCATTTCTATGAGCTGCTTCCTGTAGCCTGAAGGTTCCAAGTCTCAAAGAGCCTTTGCCTCTCTGTTCTGGGCTAGTCTCCCAAATATTTGCATTTCCTTTCTCTATATCCTGCCATCACCTGCTCCCGGCCGCACTTTGTATCTTGGCAGCCCGCTTTTGTCAGAGGAATTGGTCCAAAAACATTGCAAGGTGTTGAAAAAATCTTAACTGCAGTTAAATGAGAAGCTGTTGCTTTAGCAGCATCTGGAGTTTCCAGCTCCTCTCTTTGTTGCTGGTGATTTCAATCACTGCTCTTTGGCAGGGGTGCAACATCCCTGGGAAGCTCTCTTCCCTTATTGTCTGGTGATCATGCTGAGCATAGGAGGCTTCAGATCACACGTTTCTCTTGGCACGAGGACGTTTGTCTGTTCCCCAGCACATCGTGTCGCATCGCAGGGAAAATGAACGGTCCTTTTCCATGGAGCACTGATTTCCCACGAGTGCCTTGAACCGATGCATGCAAGGTGCAAAGACTGCAGTAACTTATGCTCTTGCATTTTGAATTTCCTGCATCCAGAACCGGTTTTGGTCCCAGCCTAGATCAAGCTGGGACCAAGCTTAAAGCTTTTCAGCTGCTCCTGGTCCTGGGTGCCACCTGCGCCGAGGCACACAGAAGAGCTATGGTGGAGGTCAGAGCCTGGCCGCTGCTTCAGGCTCGCTTAGGGAGTCATGCGGTCGGTTATAACTGTTACAGCGTGGAGCTGAGAGCAGAGAAACTGCCAGAGTGGCTTCCCTGGTTTCTCAGCGGACTGAAGGATGAAGGAGGACATAAAAGTTGCTTTCCAAGGCTGAGGTATTCTGGATTAATAAAGAGGGAGGCATGGAGCAATGTCTAGTTCTCACTGTTAGGTTTAGCTTGCATGGGAGGAGGAAGGGAGAAAGAGAAATGACGTAGAGCAGCCAAGGAAACAAGATGCTCCTACGCATAGAACAACCTCTTCTGACTCCACTTCTACGAGGAAGATGTTTTTCAGCGATGTCCTCAAACCTTTATTCCTCCCAGAGCTCAAGCTTGAACCATTCTTCATTTCCCCCATTTCAGTCAACATCTCTTGTAGCTACAAGAAATGGAAATCCCAGTGTTGTGGTTTTGTGTGGTGTGTTGTTTTGGTTTTTTTTAAGAAAAAGAGAAATAAAAAAAATGTTTTGGCAGAGCAACACTCAAAAATTGTGCTGCTTTGGGGGTTTCACTTGCTTGACTTTTTTTTTCAGGTAGATGGCTTGCAAATTTTCTGCAAACTCTAATGTTTTGTTTCAAATCATCTCATGCTATTGAGAAACAGTGTATAAATTTTCCAAATAAATCCTGTCTGCTTTGTTTAAAAGAGGATGAGTCTAGCAGCAGGGCATTTTTGAAGAAAGGTATGCACTCTGTTTGGGTTGCATTTGAGTCTATTATAAATATCTAAGCCTCGAGGACTTCAGGATCAAACACTGCTTTTGAAATCAGAAATAAAACCTACAACTGAAAAAAAAAAAAAAAGGAATCTTCCCTGTTAATGTCTGCCTACTAGTTCTGTATGCATTAACATAGCTGCTTGGGAAGAACTGGAAGCAGAATTTTATCCCTGTATTTATTATGTGATGATTAAAGTCAGGGTAAAAGTCCTGCTGATCAGTAGTGTGGTGTCAGCTGGGAGCTGTCTCTTGTGCCGGCACAGATGCACAGGACAGCCCCGCTAGCGCAGCGTGGAGGGGTTTGATTTTTGTGATGATTAAAGAATTTGGTTGTGTTTATGTTTGCACAGGTTAGTACTAAGCCCATGCTGTCCTGAATCAGCAGTGAGGGATCATCTGCATTTCTAATTGAAGTGCCTTTGATTGCCTTCAGACCCCTTAGTGATTGCTTTCGGGGAGTTGCTGTGTTTGCAGAAGCTGCCCTGGAAAAGTCAGCGTACTATGGAGCTGGGGGAGCTGGGGATTTTGGCATTTGTTGTAACAACCAGGTAACCCATAGCTCTGGGAGACGGGCTGGAGCTCAGGGAACCTTGCCCCAAGCCTAGCCTTGCTGCGTGACCATGCGCAGCTCTTTGTTTGCTTTTTTTGCTTTCGCTTGCAATTCTCAGGGATGCTTTCACTTGAGCTGCAGGCAGCATCAGCATAAAGGAGTCCTGGCCTCTGGGATACTGTGGGACCAGCTGACTTGGGTCTATACATGGCTCTGGCTCAAGTCTCTGCATGTCTCCTAGAAACTGGGGCAAGGACTCTTTTTTTTTTTACCTTTTAGGGAGTACTTAGCTCTTTATGAAAAATGTTAGGACTCGCTGTTCATCGGTTCAGC
>NW_009615631.1:23809-24261 GCF_000690535.1 Cariama cristata
GTGGGGGAGAAGCGAACCAAAGTCATTGCCGTGAACAAAGCAGGTCATGCTATCAGTATTCTTGTGGCTTCTGACTGTGCTCTCAGTTCACAGATGGGAGCTGAGCCTTGGCTTCCAGGCCCTGCTGATAAAACCTGGCTTTGACTTCTCCAAAACTGTGCTCTCTGGCAGAGTGACAACATGTCATGGCATCTTACAGGGCTGCTGAGATGTTTCAGGAGGAGAGAGATAACAAGGGGGACTCGGATTGCACCAGGTCACGTACTTGAGTAGTCAGACTGTTTCTGCTTAAACCTCAGAGGGGCAGAGTGGAGGGGAAGTGGTCACTGAAAGGAGATGGAAAAAGCAGTGGATATCCCAAAATACCATCCACCTGGTCTGTTTTACTGGTAAGGTGCATTGCATACCTGGTAGCATAGGCGCTTCTGGAAAGGGTCAGCAGCTCTCATTCC